>NC_092722.1:28468716-28768716 GCF_047496885.1 Scyliorhinus torazame
AACACAGTGCTCACTGACAGTGACCAGGAGCAGGGGTTGATACCCCACACTCCATCAAACACAGTGCTCACTGACATTGACCAGGAGCTGGGACTGATACCCCACGCTCCATCAAACACTGTGCACACTGAAAGTGACTAGGGGCATGGACTGATACCCCACACTCCATCAAACACAGCGCTCACTGACAGTGACCAGGAGCAGGGACTGATACCCCACACTCCATCAAACACAGTGCTCACTGACAGTGACCAGGAGCAGGGACTGATACCCCACACTCCATCAAACACAGTGCTCACTGACAGTGACCAGGAGCGGGGACTGATACCCCACACTCCATCAAACACAGTGCTCAGTGACAGTGACCAGCAGCAAGGACTGATAACCCACACTCCATCAAACACAGTGCTCACTGACAGTGACCAGGAGCAGGGACTGATACCCCACACTCCATCAAACACAGTGCTCACCGACAGTGACCAGGAGCAGGGACTGATACCCCACACTCCATCAAACACAGTGCTCACTGACAGTGACCAGGAGCAGGGACTGATACCCCACAATCCATCAAAGACAGTGCTCACTGACAGTGACCAGGAGCGGGGACTGATACCCCACACTCCATCAAACACAGTGCTCACTGACAGTGACCAGGAGCTGGGACTGATACCCCACACTCCATCGAACACAGTGCACACTGACAGTGACCATGAGCAGGGACTGATACCCCACACTCCATCAAACACAGTGCTCACTGACAGTGACCAGGAGCTGGGACTGATACCCCACACTCCATCAAACACAGTGCACACTGACAGTGACCATGAGCAGGGACTGATACCCCACACTCCATCAAACACAGTGCTCACTGACAGTGACGAGGAGCAGGGACTGATACCCCACACTCCATCGAACACAGCGCTCACTGACAGTGACTAGGGGCAGGGACTGATACCCCACACTCCATCAAACACAGTGGATACCGACAGTGACCAGGTGCAGGGACTGATACCCCACACTCCATCAAACACAGTGCTCACTGACAGTGACCAGGAGCAGGGACTGATACCCCACACTCCATCGAAGACAGTGCACACTGACAGTGACCAGGAGCAGGGACTGATACCCCACACTCCATCAAACACAGTGCTCACTGACAGTGACCAGGAGCAGGGACTGATACCCCACACTCCATCAAACACAGTGCTCACCGACAGTGACCTGGAGCAGGGACTGATACCCCACACTCCATCAAACACAGCGCTCACTGACAGTGACTAGGGGCAGGGACTGATACCCCACACTCCATCAAACACAGTGGATACCGACAGTGACCAGGTGCAGGGACTGATACCCCACACTCCATCAAACACAGTGCTCACTGACAGTGACGAGGATCAGGGACTGATACCCCACACTCCATCGAACACAGTGCACACTGACAGTGACCAGGAGCAGGGACTGATACCCCACACTCCATCGAACACAGTGCACACTGACAGTGACCAGGAGCAGGGACTGATACACCACACTCCATCAAACACAGTGCTCACCGACAGTGACCTGGAGCAGGGACTGATACCCCACACTCCATCGAACACAGTGCACACTGACAGTGACCAGGAGCAGGGACTGATACCCCACACTCCATCGAACACAGTGCACACTGACAGTGACCAGGAGCAGGGACTGATACCCCACACTCCATCAAACACAGTGCTCACCGACAGTGACCTGGAGCAGGGACTGATACCCCACACTCCATCAAACACAGTGCACACTGACAGTGACCCGGAGCAGGGAATGACACCCCACACTCCATCAAACACAGTGCACACTGACAGTGACCAGGAGCAGGGACTGATACCCCACACTCCATCAAACACAGTGCTCACTGACAGTGACCAGGACCAGGGACTGATACCCCACACTCCATCAAACACAGTGCTCACTGACAGTGACCAGGAGCAGGGTCTGATACCCCACACTCCATCAAACACAGTGCTCACTGACAGTGACCAGGAGCAGGGACTGTTACCCCACACTCCATCAAACACAGTGCTCACTGACAGTGACCAGGAGCAGGGACTGATACCCCACTCTCCATCAAACACAGTGCTCACTGACAGTGACCAGGGGCAGGGACTGATACCCCACTCTCCATCAAACACAGTGCTCACTGACAGTGACCAGGAGCAGGGACTGATACCCCACTCTCCATCAAACACAGTGCTCACTGACAGTGACCAGGAGCAGGGACTGATACCCCACACTCCATCGAACACAGTGCACACTGACAGTGACCAGGAGCAGGGACTGATACCCCACACTCCATCAAACACTGTGCTCACTGACAATGACCAGGAGCAGGGACTGATACCCCACACTCCATCAAACACAGTGCTCACTGACAGTGACCAGGAGCAGGGGCTGATACCCCACACTCAATCGAACACAGAGCACACTGACAGTGACCAGGAGCAGGGACTGATACCCCACACTCCATCAAACACAGTGCTCACTGACAGTGACCAGGAGCAGGGACTGGTACCCCACACTCCATCAAACACAGTGCACACTGACAGTGACCAGGAGCGGGGACTGATACCCCACACTCCATCAAACACAGTGCTCACTGACAGTGACCAGGAGCTGGGACTGATACCCCACACTCCATCAAACACTGTGCTCACTGACAGTGACCAGGAGCTGGGACTGATACCCCACACTCCATCAAACACAGTGCACACTGACAGTGACCAGGAGCTGGGACTGATACCCCACACTCCATCAAACACAGTGCTCACTGAGAGTGACCAGGAGCTGGGACTGATACCCCACACTCCATCGAACTCAGTGCACACTGACAGTGACCAGGAGCTGGGACTGATACCCCACACTCCATCAAACACAGTGCACACTGACAGTGACCAGGAGCTGGGACTGATACCCCACACTCCATCAAACTCTGTGCTCACTGACAGTGACCAGGAGCTGGGACTGATACCCCACACTCCATCAAACACAGTGCTTACTGACAGTGACATGAGGCACGGACTGATACGCCACACTCCATCAAACACAGTGCTCACTGACAGTGACCAGGAGCAGGGACTGATACCCCACACTCCATCAAACACAGTGCTCACTGACAGTGACCAGGAGCAGGGACTGATACCCCACACTCCATCAAACACAGTGCTCACTGACAATGACCAGGAGCTGGGACTGATACCCCACACTCCATCAAACACTGTGCACACTGACAGTGACTAGGGGCATGGACTGATACCCCACACTCCATCAAACACAGTGCTCACTGACAGTGACCAGGAGCAGGGACTGATACCCCACACTCCATCAATCACAGTGCTCACTGACAGTGACCAGGAGCTGGGACTGATACCCCACACTCCATCGAACACAGTGCACACTGACAGTGACCAGGAGCAGGGACTGATACCCCACACTCCATCAAACACAGTGCTCACTGACAGTGACCAGGACCAGGGACTGATACCCCACACTCCATCAAACACAGTGCTCACTGACAGTGACCAGGAGCAGGGACTGATACCCCACACTCCATCAAATACAGTGCTCACCGACAGTGACCTGGAGCAGGGACTGATACCCCACACTCCATCGAACACAGTGCACACTGACAGTGACCAGGAGCAGGGACTGATACCCCACACTCCATCAAACACAGTGCTCACTGACAGTGACCAGGAGCAGGGACTGATACCCCACACTCCATCAAACACAGTGCTCACTGACAGTGACCAGGAGCAGGGACTGATACCCCACACTCCATCAAACACAGTGCTCACCGACAGTGACCTGGAGCAGGGACTGATACCCCACACTCCATCAAACACAGTGCTCACTGACAGTGACCAGGAGCAGGGACTGATACCCCACACTCCATCAAACACAGTGCACACTGACAGTGACCAGGAGCAGGGACTGATACCCCACACTCCATCAAACACAGTGCTCACTGACAGTGACCAGGACCAGGGACTGATACCCCACACTCCATCAAACACAGTGCTCACTGACAGTGACCAGGAGCAGGGTCTGATACCCCACACTCCATCAAACACTGTGCACACTGATAGTGACCTGGAGCAGGGACTGATACCCCACACTCCATCAAACACAGTGCTCACTGACAGTGACCAGGAGCAGGGACTGATACCCCACTCTCCATCAAACACAGTGCTCACTGACAGTGACCAGGGGCAGGGACTGATACCCCACTCTCCATCAAACACAGTGCTTCCTGACAGTGACTAGGGACAGGGACCGATACCCCACACTCCATCAAACACTGTGCTCACTGACAATGACCAGGAGCAGGGACTGATACCCCACACTCCATCAAACACAGTGCTCACTGTCAGTGACCAGGAGCAGGGGCTGATACCCCACACTCAATCGAACACAGAGCACACTGACAGTGACCAGGAGCAGGGACTGATACCCCACACTCCATCAAACACAGTGCTCACTGACAGTGACCAGGAGCAGGGACTGGTACCCCACACTCCATCAAACGCAGTGTTCACTGACAGTGACCAGGAGCAGGGGCTGATACCCCACACTCAATCGAACACAGAGCACACTGACAGTGACCAGGAGCAGGGACTGATACCCCACACTCCATCAAACACAGTGCTCACTGACAGTGACCAGGAGCAGGGACTGATACCCCACACTCCATCAAACACAGTGCATACTGACAGTGACCAGGAGCAGGGACTGATACCCCACACTCCATCAAACACGGTGCACACTGACAGTGACCAGGAGCAGGGACTGATACCCCACACACAATCAAACACAGTGCTCACTGACAGTGACCAGGAGCTGGGACTGATACCCCACACTCCATCAAACACTGTGCTCACTGACAGTGACCAGGAGCTGGGACTGATACCCCACACTCCATCAAACACAGTGCACACTGACAGTGACCAGGAGCTGGGACTGATACCCCGCACTCCATCAAACACAGTGCTCACTGACAGTGACCAGGAGCAGGGACTGATACCCCACACTCCATCAAACACAGTGCACACTGACAGTGACCAGGAGCAGGGACTGATACCCCACACTCCATCAAACACAGTGCTCACCGACAGTGACCAGGAGCTGGGACTGATACCCCACATTCCATTCAACACAGTGCTCACTGACAGTGACCAGGAGCAGGGACTGATACCCCACACTCCATCAAACACAGAGCACACTGACAGTGACCAGGAGATGGGACTGATACCCCACACTCCATCAAACACAGTGCACACCGACAGTGACCAGGAGCAGGGACTGATACCCCACACTCCATCAAACACAGTGCTCACTGACAGTGACATGAGGCACGGACTGATACCCCACACTCCATCAAACACAGTGCTCACTGACAGTGACCAGGAGCAGGGACTGATACCCCACACTCCATCAAATACAGTGCTCACTGACATTGACCAGGAGCTGGGACTGATACCCCACACTCCATCAAACACAGTGCACACTGACAGTGACCAGGAGCTGGGACTGATACCCCACACTCCATCAAACACTGTGCTCACTGAGATTGACCAGGAGCTGGGACTGATACCCCACACTCCATCAAACACAGTGCTCACTGACAGTGACATGAGGCACGGACTGATACCCCACACTCCATCAAACACAGTACTCACTGACATTGACCAGGAGCTGGGACTGATACCCCACACTCCATCAAACACAGTGCTCACTGACAGTGACGAGGGGCATGGACTGATACCACACACTCCATCAATCACAGTGCTCACTGACAGTGACCAGGAGCTGGGACTGATACCCCACACTCCATCATACACAGTGCTCACTGACAGTGACCAGGAGCAGGGACTGATACCCCACACTCCATCGAAAAAAGTGCACACTGACAGTGACCAGGAGCAGGGACTGATACCCCACACTCCATCAAACGCTGTGCTCACTAACAGTGACCAGGAGCAGGGACTGATACCCCACACTCCATCAAACACAGTGCTCACCGACAGTGACCAGGAGCAGGGACTGGTACCCCACACTCCATCAAACACAGTGCTCACTGACAGTGACCAGGAGCTGGGACTGATACCCCACACTCCATCAAACACAGTGCTCACTGACAATGACCAGGAGCAAGGACTGGTACCCCACACTCCATCAAACACAGTGCACACTGACAGTGACCAGGAGCAGGGACTGATACCCCACACTCCATCAAACACAGTGCTCACCGACAGTGACCAGGAGCAGGGACTGATACCCCACACTCCATCAAACACAGTGCTCACTGACAGTGACCAGGAGCAGGGACTGGTACCCCACACTCCATCAAACACAGTGCTCACTGACAGTGACCAGGAGCTGGGACTGATACCCCACATTCCATCAAACACTGTGCTCACTGAGAGTGACCAGGAGCTGGGACTGATACCCCACACTCCATCAAACACAGTGCTCACTGACAGTGACCAGGAGCAGGGACTGATACCCCACACTCCATCAAACACTGTGCTCACTGAGAGTGACCAGGAGCTGGGACTGATACCCCACACTCCATCAAACACAGTGCACACTGACAGTGACCAGGAGCTGGGACTGATACCCCACACTCCATCAAACACTGTGCTCACTGAGAGTGACCAGAAGCTGGGACTGATACCCCACACTCCATCAAACACAGTGCTCACTGACAGTGACCAGGAGCAGGGACTGATACCCCACACTCCATCAAACACAGTGCTCACTGACAGTGACAAGGAGCAGGGACTGATACCCCACACTCCATCAAATACAGTGCTCACTGACATTGACCAGGAGCTGGGACTGATACCCCACACTCCATCAAACACAGTGCACACTGACAGTGACCAGGAGCTGGGACTGATACCCCACACTCCATCAAACACAGTGCACACTGAGAGTGACCAGGAGCTGGGACTGATACCCCACACTCCTTCAAACACAGTGCTCACTGACAGTGACATGAGGCACGGACTGATACCCCAGACTCCATCAAACACAGTGCTCACTGACAGTGACCAGGAGCAGGGACTGATACCCCACACTCCATCAAACACAGTGCTCACCGACAGTGACCTGGAGCAGGGACTGATACCCCACACTCCATCAAACACAGTGCACACTGACAGTGACCAGGAGCAGGGACTGATACCCCACACTCCATCAAACACAGTGCTCACTGACAGTGACCAGGACCAGGGACTGATACCCCACACTCCATCAAACACAGTGCTCACTGACAGTGACCAGGAGCAGGGTCTGATACCCCACACTCCATCAAACACAGTGCTCACTGACAGTGACCAGGAGCAGGGACTGATACCCCACACTCCATCAAACACTGTGCAGACTGACAGTGACCTGGAGCAGGGACTGATACCCCACACTCCATCAAACACAGTGCTCACTGACAGTGACCAGGAGCAGGGACTGATACCCCACTCTCCATCAAACACAGTGCTTCCTGACAGTGACTAGGGACAGGGACTGATACCCCACACTCCATCAAACACTGTGCTCACTGACAATGACCAGGAGCAGGGACTGATACCCCACACTCCATCAAACACAGTGCTCACTGACAGTGACCAGGAGCAGGGGCTGATACCCCACACTCAATCGAACACAGAGCACACTGACAGTGACCAGGAGCAGGGACTGATACCCCACACTCCATCAAACACAGTGCTCACTGACAGTGACCAGGAGCTGGGACTGATACCCCACACTCCATCAAACACGGTGCACACTGACAGTGACCAGGAGCAGGGACTGATACCCCACACTCCATCAAAAACAGTGCTCACTGACAGTGACCAGGAGCTGGGACTGATACCCCACACTCCATCAAACACAGAGCGCACTGACAGTGACCAGGAGCAGGGACTGATACCCCACACTCCATCAAATACAGTGCTCACTGACATTGACCAGGAGCTGGGACTGATACCCCACACTCCATCAAACACAGCGCTCACTGACAGTGACTAGGGGCAGGGACTGATACCCCACACTCCATCAAACACAGTGGATACCGACAGTGACTAGGTGCAAGGTGCAGGGACTGATACCCCACACTCCATCAAACACAGTGCTCACGACAGTGACAAGGAGCAGGGACTGATACCCCACACTCCATCGAACACAGTGCACACTGACAGTGACCAGGAGCAGGGACTGATACCCCACACTCCATCAAACACTGTGCACACTGACAGTGACTAGGGGCATGGACTGATACCCCACACTCCATCAAACACAGTGCTCACTGACAGTGACCAGGAGCATGGAATGATACCCCACACTCCATCAAACACTGTGCTCACTGACGGTGACCAGGAGCAGGGACTGATACCCCACACTCCATCAAACACTGTGCTCACTGACAGTGACCAGGAGCAGGGACTGATACCCCACACTCCATCAAACACAGAGCACACTGACAGTGACCAGGAGCAGGGACTGATACCCCACACTCCATCAAACACTGTGCACACTGACAGTGACTAGGGGCATGGACTGATACCCCACACTCCATCAAACACAGTGCTCACTGACAGTGACCAGGAGCATGGAATGATACCCCACACTCCATCAAACACTGTGCTCACTGACGGTGACCAGGAGCTGGGACTGATACCCCACACTCCTTCAAACACAGTGCTCACTGACAGTGACATGAGGCACGGACTGATACCCCAGACTCCATCAAACACAGTGCTCACTGACAGTAACCAGGAGCAGGGACTGATACCCCACACTCCATCAAATACAGTGCTCACTGACATTGACCAGGAGCTGGGACTGATACCCCACACTCCATCAAACACTGTGCACACTGACAGTGACTAGGGGCATGGACTGATACCACACACTCCATCAATCACAGTGCTCACTGACAGTGACCAGGAGCTGGGACTGATACCCCACACTCCATCATACACAGTGCTCACTGACAGTGACCAGGAGCAGGGACTGATACCCCACACTCCATTGAACACAGTGCACACTGACAGTGACCAGGAGCAGGGACTGATACCCCACACTCCATCAAACGCTGTGCTCACTGACAGTGACCAGCAGCAGGGACTGATACCCCACACTCTATCGAACACAGTGCACACTGACAGTGACCAGGAGCAGGGACTGATACCCCACACTCCATCAAACACAGTGCTCACTGACAGTGACCAGGAGCTGGGACTGATACCCCACACTCCATCGAACTCAGTGCACACTGACAGTGACCAGGAGCAGGGACTGATACCCCACACTCCATCAAACACAGTGCTCACTGACAGTGACCAGGAGCAGGGACTGATACCCCACACTCCATCAAACACATTGCTCACCGACAGTGACCTGGAGCATGGACTGATACCCCACACTCCATCAAACACAGTGCACACTGACAGTGACCAGGAGCAGGGACTGATACCCCACACTCCATCAAACACAGTGCTCACTGACAGTGACCAGGACCAGGGACTGATACCCCACACTCCATCAAACACAGTGCTCACTGACAGTGACCAGGAGCAGGGTCTGATACCCCACACTCCATCAAACACAGTGCTCACTGACAGTGACCAGGAGCAGGGACTGATACCCCACACTCCATCAAACACTGTGCACACTGACAGTGACCTGGAGCAGGGACTGATACCCCACACTCCATCAAACACAGTGCTCACTGACAGTGACCAGGAGCAGGGACTGATACCCCACTCTCCATCAAACACAGTGCTCACTGACAGTGACCAGGGGCAGGGACTGATACCCCACTCTCCATCAAACACAGTGCTTCCTGACAGTGACTAGGGACAGGGACTGATACCCCACACTCCATCAAACACTGTGCTCACTGACAATGACCAGGAGCAGGGACTGATACCCCACACTCCATCAAACACAGAGCACACTGACAGTGACCAGGAGCAGGGACTGATACCCCACACTCCATCAAACACAGTGCTCACTGACAGTGACCAGGAGCTGGGACTGATACCCCACACTCCATCAAACACGGTGCACACTGACAGTGACCAGGAGCAGGGACTGATACCCCACACTCCATCAAAAACAGTGCTCACTGACAGTGACCAGGAGCTGGGACTGATACCCCACACTCCATCAAACACAGAGCGCACTGACAGTGACCAGGAGCAGGGACTGATACCCCACACTCCATCAAATACAGTGCTCACTGACATTGACCAGGAGCTGGGACTGATACCCCACACTCCATCAAACACAGCGCTCACTGACAGTGACTAGGGGCAGGGACTGATACCCCACACTCCATCAAACACAGTGGATACCGACAGTGACTAGGTGCAAGGTGCAGGGACTGATACCCCACACTCCATCAAACACAGTGCTCACGACAGTGACAAGGAGCAGGGACTGATACCCCACACTCCATCGAACACAGTGCACACTGACAGTGACCAGGAGCAGGGACTGATACCCCACACTCCATCAAACACTGTGCACACTGACAGTGACTAGGGGCATGGACTGATACCCCACACTCCATCAAACACAGTGCTCACTGACAGTGACCAGGAGCATGGAATGATACCCCACACTCCATCAAACACTGTGCTCACTGACGGTGACCAGGAGCAGGGACTGATACCCCACACTCCATCAAACACTGTGCTCACTGACAGTGACCAGGAGCAGGGACTGATACCCCACACTCCATCAAACACAGAGCACACTGACAGTGACCAGGAGCAGGGGCTGATACCCCACACTCCATCAAACACAGTGCACACTGACAGTGACCAGGAGCGGGGACTGATACCCCACATTCCATTCAACACAGTGCTCACTGACAGTGACCAGGAGCTGGGACTGATACCCCACACTCCATCAAACACGGTGCACACTGACAGTGACCAGGAGCAGGGACTGATACCCCACACACAATCAAACACAGTGCTCACTGACAGTGACCAGGAGCAGGGACTGATACCCCACACTCCATCAAACACAGTGCTCACTGACAGTGACCAGGAGCAGGGACTGATACCCCACACTCCATCAAATACAGTGCTCACTGACATTGACCAGGAGCTGGGACTGATACCCCACACTCCATCAAACACTGTGCACACTGACAGTGACTAGGGGCATGGACTGATACCCCACACTCCATCAATCACAGTGCTCACTGACAGTGACCAGGAGCAGGGACTGATACCCCACACTCCATCATACACAGTGCTCACTGACAGTGACCAGGAGCAGGGACTGATACCCCACACTCCATCAAACACAGTGCACACTGACAGTGACCAGGAGCGGGGACTGATACCACACACTCCATCAAACACAGTGCTCACTGACAGTGACCAGGAGCTGGGACTGATACCCCACACTTCATCATACACAGTGCTCACTGACAGTGACCAGGAGCAGGGACTGATACCCCACACTCCATCGAACACAGTGCACACTGACAGTGACCAGGAGCAGGGACTGATACCCCACACTCCATCAAACACAGTGCTCACTGACAGTGACCAGGACCAGGGACTGATACCCCACACACCATCAAACACAGTGCTCACTGACAGTGACCAGGAGCAGGGACTGATACCCCACACTCCATCAAACACAGTGCTCACTGACAGTGACCAGGAGCAGGGACTGATACCCCACACTCCATCAAACACAGTGCTCACTGACAGTGACCAGGAGCAGGGACTGATACCCCACACTCCATCAAACACTGTGCACACTGACAGTGACCTGGAGCAGGGATTGATACCCCACACTCCATCAAACACAGTGCTCACTGACAGTGACCAGGAGCAGGGACTGATACCCCACTCTCCATCAAACACAGTGCTCACTGACAGTGACCAGGAGCAGGGACTGATACCCCACACTCCATCAAACACAGTGCACACTGACAGTGACCAGGAGCAGGGACTGATACCCCACACTCCATCGAACACAGTGCTCACTGACAGTGACCAGGAGCAGGGGTTGATACCCCACACTCCATCAAACACAGTGCTCACTGACATTGACCAGGAGCTGGGACTGATACCCCACACTCCATCAAACACTGTGCACACTGACAGTGACTAGGGGCATGGACTGATACCCCACACTCCATCAAACACAGCGCTCACTGACAGTGACCAGGAGCAGGGACTGATACCCCACACTCCATCAAACACAGTGCTCACTGACAGTGACCAGGAGCAGGGACTGATACCCCACACTCCATCAAACACAGTGCTCACTGACAGTGACCAGGAGCGGGGACTGATACCCCACACTCCATCAAACACAGTGCTCAGTGACAGTGACCAGCAGCAAGGACTGATAACCCACACTCCATCAAACACAGTGCTCACCGACAGTGACCAGGAGCAGGGACTGATACCCCACACTCCATCAAACACAGTGCTCACTGACAGTGACCAGGAGCAGGGACTGATACCCCACAATCCATCAAAGACAGTGCTCACTGACAGTGACCAGGAGCGGGGACTGATACCCCACACTCCATCAAACACAGTGCTCACTGACAGTGACCAGGAGCTGGGACTGATACCCCACACTCCATCGAACACAGTGCACACTGACAGTGACCATGAGCAGGGACTGATACCCCACACTCCATCAAACACAGTGCTCACTGACAGTGACCAGGAGCTGGGACTGATACCCCACACTCCATCGAACACAGTGCACACTGACAGTGACCATGAGCAGGGACTGATACCCCACACTCCATCAAACACAGTGCTCACTGACAGTGACGAGGAGCAGGGACTGATACCCCACACTCCATCGAACACAGCGCTCACTGACAGTGACTAGGGGCAGGGACTAATACCCCACACTCCATCAAACACAGTGGATACCGACAGTGACCAGGTGCAGGGACTGATACCCCACACTCCATCAAACACAGTGCTCACTGACAGTGACCAGGAGCAGGGACTGATACCCCACACTCCATCGAAGACAGTGCACACTGACAGTGACCAGGAGCAGGGACTGATACCCCACACTCCATCAAACACAGTGCTCACTGACAGTGACCAGGAGCAGGGACTGATACCCCACACTCCATCAAACACAGTGCTCACCGACAGTGACCTGGAGCAGGGACTGATACCCCACACTCCATCAAACACAGCGCTCACTGACAGTGACTAGGGGCAGGGACTGATACCCCACACTCCATCAAACACAGTGGATACCGACAGTGACCAGGTGCAGGGACTGATACCCCACACTCCATCAAACACAGTGCTCACTGACAGTGACGAGGATCAGGGACTGATACCCCACACTCCATCGAACACAGTGCACACTGACAGTGACCAGGAGCAGGGACTGATACCCCACACTCCATCGAACACAGTGCACACTGACAGTGACCAGGAGCAGGGACTGATACACCACACTCCATCAAACACAGTGCTCACCGACAGTGACCTGGAGCAGGGACTGATACCCCACACTCCATCGAACACAGTGCACACTGACAGTGACCAGGAGCAGGGACTGATACCCCACACTCCATCGAACACAGTGCACACTGACAGTGACCAGGAGCAGGGACTGATACCCCACACTCCATCAAACACAGTGCTCACCGACAGTGACCTGGAGCAGGGACTGATACCCCACACTCCATCAAACACAGTGCACACTGACAGTGACCCGGAGCAGGGACTGACACCCCACACTCCATCAAACACAGTGCACACTGACAGTGACCAGGAGCAGGGACTGATACCCCACACTCCATCAAACACAGTGCTCACTGACAGTGACCAGGAGCAGGGACTGTTACCCCACACTCCATCAAACACAGTGCTCACTGACAGTGACCAGGAGCAGGGACTGATACCCCACTCTCCATCAAACACAGTGCTCACTGACAGTGACCAGGGGCAGGGACTGATACCCCACTCTCCATCAAACACTGTGCTCACTGACAATGACCAGGAGCAGGGACTGATACCCCACACTCCATCAAACACAGTGCTCACTGACAGTGACCAGGAGCAGGGGCTGATACCCCACACTCAATCGAACACAGAGCACACTGACAGTGACCAGGAGCAGGGACTGATACCCCACACTCCATCAAACACAGTGCTCACTGACAGTGACCAGGAGCAGGGACTGGTACCCCACACTCCATCAAACACAGTGCACACTGACAGTGACCAGGAGCGGGGACTGATACCCCACACTCCATCAAACACAGTGCTCACTGACAGTGACCAGGAGCTGGGACTGATACCCCACACTCCATCAAACACTGTGCTCACTGACAGTGACCAGGAGCTGGGACTGATACCCCACACTCCATCAAACACAGTGCACACTGACAGTGACCAGGAGCTGGGACTGATACCCCACACTCCATCAAACACAGTGCTCACTGAGAGTGACCAGGAGCTGGGACTGATACCCCACACTCCATCGAACTCAGTGCACACTGACAGTGACCAGGAGCTGGGACTGATACCCCACACTCCATCAAACACAGTGCACACTGACAGTGACCAGGAGCTGGGACTGATACCCCACACTCCATCAAACACTGTGCTCACTGACAGTGACCAGGAGCTGGGACTGATACCCCACACTCCATCAAACACAGTGCTTACTGACAGTGACATGAGGCACGGACTGATACGCCACACTCCATCAAACACAGTGCTCACTGACAGTGACCAGGAGCAGGGACTGATACCCCACACTCCATCAAACACTGTGCTCACTGACAGTGACCAGGAGCAGGGACTGATACCCCACACTCCATCAAACACAGTGCTCACTGACAGTGACCAGGAGCAGGGACTGATACCCCACACTCCATCAAACACAGTGCTCACTGACATTGACCAGGAGCTGGGACTGATACCCCACACTCCATCAAACACTGTGCACACTGACAGTGACTAGGGGCATGGACTGATACCCCACACTCCATCAAACACAGTGCTCACTGACAGTGACCACGAGCAGGGACTGATACCCCACACTCGATCAATCACAGTGCTCACTGACAGTGACCAGGAGCTGGGACTGATACCCCACACTCCATCGAACACAGTGCACACTGACAGTGACCAGGAGCAGGGACTGATACCCCACACTCCATCAAACACAGTGCTCACTGACAGTGACCAGGACCAGGGACTGATACCCCACACTCCATCAAACACAGTGCTCACTGACAGTGACCAGGAGCAGGGACTGATACCCCACACTCCATCAAATACAGTGCTCACCGACAGTGACCTGGAGCAGGGACTGATACCCCACACTCCATCGAACACAGTGCACACTGACAGTGACCAGGAGCAGGGACTGATACCCCACACTCCATCAAACACAGTGCTCACTGACAGTGACCAGGAGCAGGGACTGATACCCCACACTCCATCAAACACAGTGCTCACTGACAGTGACCAGGAGCAGGGACTGATACCCCACACTCCATCAAACACAGTGCTCACCGACAGTGACCTGGAGCAGGGACTGATACCCCACACTCCATCAAACACAGTGCTCACTGACAGTGACCAGGAGCAGGGACTGATACCCCACACTCCATCAAACACAGTGCACACTGACAGTGACCAGGAGCAGGGACTGATACCCCACACTCCATCAAACACAGTGCTCACTGACAGTGACCAGGACCAGGGACTGATACCCCACACTCCATCAAACACAGTGCTCACTGACAGTGACCAGGAGCAGGGTCTGATACCCCACACTCCATCAAACACAGTGCTCACTGACAGTGACCAGGAGCAGGGACTGATACCCCACACTCCATCAAACACTGTGCACACTGATAGTGACCTGGAGCAGGGACTGATACCCCACACTCCATCAAACACAGTGCTCACTGACAGTGACCAGGAGCAGGGACTGATACCCCACTCTCCATCAAACACAGTGCTCACTGACAGTGACCAGGGGCAGGGACTGATACCCCACTCTCCATCAAACACAGTGCTTCCTGACAGTGACTAGGGACAGGGACCGATACCCCACACTCCATCAAACACTGTGCTCACTGACAATGACCAGGAGCAGGGACTGATACCCCACACTCCATCAAACACAGTGCTCACTGTCAGTGACCAGGAGCAGGGGCTGATACCCCACACTCAATCGAACACAGAGCACACTGACAGTGACCAGGAGCAGGGACTGATACCCCACACTCCATCAAACACAGTGCTCACTGACAGTGACCAGGAGCAGGGACTGGTACCCCACACTCCATCAAACGCAGTGTTCACTGACAGTGACCAGGAGCAGGGGCTGATACCCCACACTCAATCGAACACAGAGCACACTGACAGTGACCAGGAGCAGGGACTGATACCCCACACTCCATCAAACACAGTGCTCACTGACAGTGACCAGGAGCAGGGACTGATATCCCACACTCCATCAAACACAGTGCATACTGACAGTGACCAGGAGCAGGGACTGATACCCCACACTCCATCAAACACGGTGCACACTGACAGTGACCAGGAGCAGGGACTGATACCCCACACACAATCAAACACAGTGCTCACTGACAGTGACCAGGAGCTGGGACTGATACCCCACACTCCATCAAACACTGTGCTCACTGACAGTGACCAGGAGCTGGGACTGATACCCCACACTCCATCAAACACAGTGCACACTGACAGTGACCAGGAGCTGGGACTGATACCCCACACTCCATCAAACACAGTGCTCACTGACAGTGACCAGGAGCAGGGACTGATACCCCACACTCCATCAAACACAGTGCACACTGACAGTGACCAGGAGCAGGGACTGATACCCCACACTCCATCAAACACAGTGCTCACCGACAGTGACCAGGAGCTGGGACTGATACCCCACATTCCATTCAACACAGTGCTCACTGACAGTGACCAGGAGCAGGGACTGATACCCCACACTCCATCAAACACAGAGCACACTGACAGTGACCAGGAGATGGGACTGATACCCCACACTCCATCAAACACAGTGCACACCGACAGTGACCAGGAGCAGGGACTGATACCCCACACTCCATCAAACACAGTGCTCACTGACAGTGACATGAGGCACGGACTGATACCCCACACTCCATCAAACACAGTGCTCACTGACAGTGACCAGGAGCAGGGACTGATACCCCACACTCCATCAAATACAGTGCTCACTGACATTGACCAGGAGCTGGGACTGATACCCCACACTCCATCAAACACAGTGCACACTGACAGTGACCAGGAGCTGGGACTGATACCCCACACTCCATCAAACACTGTGCTCACTGAGAGTGACCAGGAGCTGGGACTGATACCCCACACTCCGTCAAACACAGTGCTCACTGACAGTGACATGAGGCACGGACTGATACCCCACACTCCATCAAACACAGTACTCACTGACATTGACCAGGAGCTGGGACTGATACCCCACACTCCATCAAACACTGTGCACACTGACAGTGACTAGGGGCATGGACTGATACCACACACTCCATCAATCACAGTGCTCACTGACAGTGACCAGGAGCTGGGACTGATACCCCACACTCCATCATACACAGTGCTCACTGACAGTGACCAGGAGCAGGGACTGATATCCCACACTCCATCGAAAAAAGTGCACACTGACAGTGACCAGGAGCAGGGACTGATACCCCACACTCCATCAAACGCTGTGCTCACTAACAGTGACCAGGAGCAGGGACTGATACCCCACACTCCATCGAACACAGTGCACACTGACAGTGACCAGGAGCAGGGACTGATACCCCACACTCCATCGAACTCAGTGCACACTGACAGTGACCAGGAGCAGGGACTGATACCCCACACTCCATCAAACACAGTGCTGACTGACAGTGAACAGGAGCTGGGACTGATACCCCACACTCCATCAAACACAGTGCTCACTGACAGTGACCAGGAGCAGGGACTGATACCCCACACTCCATCAAACACAGCGCTCACTGACAGTGACTAGGGGCAGGGACTGATACCCCACACTCCATCAAACACATTGGATTCCGACAGTGACCAGGTGCAGGGACTGATACCCCACACTCCATCAAACACAGTGCTCACTGACAGTGACCAGGAGCAGGGACTGATACCCCACACTCCATCAAACACAGTGCTCACCGACAGTGACCTGGAGCAGGGACTGATACGCCACACTCCATCAAACACAGTGCACACTGACAGTGACCAGGAGCAGGGACTGATACCCCACACTCCATCAAACACAGTGCTCACTGACAGTGACCAGGACCAGGGACTGATACCCCACACTCCATCAAACACAGTGCTCACTGACAGTGACCAGGAGCAGGGTCTGATACCCCACACTCCATCAAACACAGTGCTCACTGACAGTGACCAGGAGCAGGGACTGATACCCCACACTCCATCAAACACAGCGCTCACTGACAGTGACTCGGGGCAGGGACTGATACCCCACACTCCATCAAACACAGTGCTCACCGACAGTGACCAGGAGCTGGGACTGATACCCCACATTCCATTCAACACAGTGCTCACTGACAGTGACCAGGAGCAGGGACTGATACCCCACACTCCATCAAACACAGAGCACACTGACAGTGACCAGGAGCTGGGACTGATACCCGACACTCCATCAAACACAGTGCACACCGACAGTGACCAGGAGCAGGGACTGATACCCCACACTCCATCAAACACAGTGCTCACTGACAGTGACATGAGGCACGGACTGATACCCCGCACTCCATCAAACACAGTGCTCACTGACAGTGACCAGGAGCAGGGACTGATACCCCACACTCCATCAAATACAGTGCTCACTGACATTGACCAGGAGCTTGGACTGATACCCCACACTCCATCAATCACAGTGCCCACTGACAGTGACCAGGAGCTGGGACTGATACCCCACACTCCATCATACACAGTGCTCACTGACAGTGACCAGGAGCAGGGACTGATACCCCACACTCCATCGAAAACAGTGCACACTGACAGTGACCAGGAGCAGGGACTGATACCCCACACTCCATCAAACGCTGTGCTCACTGACAGTGACCAGGAGCAGGGACTGATACCCCACACTCCATCGAACACAGTGCACACTGACAGTGACCAGGAGCAGGGACTGATACCCCACACTCCATCGAACTCAGTGCACACTGACAGTGACCAGGAGCAGGGACTGATACCCCACACTCCATCAAACACAGTGCTGACTGACAGTGACCAGGAGCTGGGACTGATACCCCACACTCCATCAAACACAGTGCTCACTGACAGTGACCAGGAGCAGGGACTGATACCCCACACTCCATCAAACACAGCGCTCACTGACAGTGACTAGGGGCAGGGACTGATACCCCACACTCCATCAAACACAGTGGATACCGACAGTGACCAGGTGCAGGGACTGATACCCCACACTCCATCAAACACAGTGCTCACTGACAGTGACCAGGAGCAGGGACTGATACCCCACACTCCATCAAACACAGTGCTCACCGACAGTGACCTGGAGCAGGGACTGATACCCCACACTCCATCAAACACAGTGCACACTGACAGTGACCAGGAGCAGGGACTGATACCCCACACTCCATCAAACACAGTGCTCACTGACAGTGACCAGGACTAGGGACTGATACCCCACACTCCATCAAACACAGTGCTCACTGACAGTGACCAGGAGCAGGGTCTGATACATCACACTCCATCAAACACAGTGCTCACTGACAGTGACCAGGAGCAGGGACTGATACCCCACACTCCATCAAACACTGTGCACACTGACAGTGACCTGGAGCAGGGACTGATACCCCACACTCCATCAAACACAGTGCTCACTGTCACTGACCAGGAGCAGGGACTGATACCCCACTCTCCATCAAACACAGTGCTCACTGACAGTGACCAGGGGCAGGGACTGATACCCCACTCTCCATCAAACACAGTGCTTACTGACAGTGACTAGGGACAGGGACTGATACCCCACACTCCATCAAACACTGTGCTCACTGACAATGACCAGGAGCAGGGACTGATACCCCACACTCCATCAAACACTGTGCTCACTGACAGTGACCAGGAGCAGGGGCTGATACCCCACACTCCATCGAACACAGTGCACACTGACAGTGACCAGGAGCAGGGGCTGATACCCCACACTCAATCGAACACAGAGCACACTGACAGTAACCAGGAGCAGGGACTGATACCCCACACTCCATCAAACACAGTGCTCACTGACAGTGACCAGGAGCAAGGACTGATACCCCACACTCCATCAAACACAGTGCTCACTGACAGTGACCAGGAGCAGGGACTGGTACCCCACACTCCATCAAACACAGTGCTCACTGACAGTGACCAGGAGCAGGGACTGATACCCCACACTCCATCAAACACAGTGCTCACTGACAGTGACCAGGAGCGGGGACTGATACCCCACATTCCATTCAACACAGTGCTCACTGACAGTGATCAGGAGCTGGGACTGATACCCCACACTCCATCAAACACGGTGCACACTGACAGTGACCAGGAGCAGGGACTGATACCCCACACACAATCAAACACAGTGCTCACTGACAGTGACCAGGAGCTGGGACTGATACCCCACACTCCATCAAACACTGTGCTGACTGACAGTGACCAGGAGCTGGGACTGATACCCCACACTCCATCAAACACAGTGCACACTGACAGTGACCAGGAGCTGGGACTGATACCCCACACTCCATCAAACACTGTGCACACTGACAGTGACTAGGGGCATGGACTGATACCACACACTCCATCAATCACAGTGCTCACTGACAGTGACCAGGAGCTGGGAATGATACACCACACTCCATCATACACAGTGCTCACTGACAGTGACCAGGTGCAGGGACTGATACCCCACACTCCATCGAACACAGTGCACACTGACAGTGACCAGGAGCAGGGACTGATACCCCACACTCCATCAAACACAGTGCTCACTGACAGTGACCAGACCAGGGACTGATACCCACACTCCATCAAACATAGTGCTCACTGACAGTGACCAGGAGCAGGGACTGATACCCCACACTCCATCAAACACTGTGCTCACTGACAGTGACCAGGAGCAGGGACTGATACCCCACACTCCATCAAACACTGTGCACACTGACAGTGACCTGGAGCAGGGACTGATACCCCACACTCCATCAAACACAGTGCTCACTGACAGTGACCAGGAGCAGGGACTGATACCCCACACTCCATCAAACACAGTGCTCACTGACAGTGACCAGGGGCAGGGACTGATACCCCACACTCCATCAAACACAGCGCTCTCTGGCAGTGACTAGGGGCAGGGACTGACACCCCACACTCCATCAAACACAGTGGATACCTACAGTGACCAGGTGCAGGGACTGATACCCCACACTCCATCAAACACAGTGCTCACGACAGTGACGAGGAGCAGGGACTGATACCCCACACTCCATCGAACACAGTGCACACTGACAGTGACCAGGAGCAGGGACTGATACCCCACACTCCATCAAACACTGTGCTCACTGACAGTGACCAGGAGCAGGGACTGATACCCCACACTCCATCAAACACAGTGCTCACCGACAGTGACTTGGAGCAGGGACTGTTACCCCACACTCCATCAAACACAGTGCACACTGACAGTGACCAGGAGCAGGGACTGATACCCCACACTCCATCAAACACAGTGCTCACTGACAGTGACCAGGACCAGGGACTGATACCCCACACTCCATCAAAGACTGTGCACACTGACAGTGACCTGGAGCAGGGACTGATACCCCACACTCCATCAAACACAGTGCTCACTGTCAGTGACCAGGAGCAGGGACTGATACCCCACACTCCATCAAACACAGTGCTCACTGACAGTGACCAGGGGCAGGGACTGATACCCCACACTCCATCAAACACAGTGCACACTGACAGTGACCTGGAGCAGGGACTGATACCCCACACTCCATCAAACACAGTGCTCACTGTCAGTGACCAGGAGCAGGGACTGATACCCCACACTCCATCAAACACAGTGCTCACTGACAGTGACCAGTGGCAGGGACTGATACCCCACACTCAATCGAACACATAGCACACTGACAGTGACCAGGTGCAGGGACTGATACCCCACACTCCATCAAACACAGTGCTCACTGACAGTGACCAGGAGCAGGGACTGATACCCCACACTCCATCAAACACAGTGCTCACCGACAGTGACCTGGAGCAGGGACTGATACCCCACACTCCATCAAACACAGTGCACACTGACAGTGACCAGGAGCAGGGACTGATACCCCACACTCCATCAAACACAGTGCTCACTGACAGTGACCAGGACCAGGGACTGATACCCCACACTCCATCAAACACAGTGCTCACTGACAGTGACCAGGAGCAGGGTCTGATACCCCACACTCCATCAAACACAGTGCTCACTGACAGTGACCAGGAGCAGGGACTGATACCCCACACTCCATCAAACACTGTGCACACTGACAGTGACCTGGAGCAGGGACTGATACCCCACACTCCATCAAACACAGTGCTCACTGACAGTGACCAGGAGCTGGGACTGATACCCCACACTCCATCAAACACAGTGCTCACTGTCACTGACCAGGAGCAGGGACTGATACCCCACTCTCCATCAAACACAGTGCTCACTGACAGTGACCAGGGGCAGGGACTGATACCCCACTCTCCATCAAACACAGTGCTTACTGACAGTGACTAGGGACAGGGACTGATACCCCACACTCCATCAAACACTGTGCTCACTGACAATGACCAGGAGCAGGGACTGATACCCCACACTCCATCAAACACTGTGCTCACTGACAGTGACCAGGAGCAGGGGCTGATACCCCACACTCCATCGAACACAGTGCACACTGACAGTGACCAGGAGCAGGGGCTGATACCCCACACTCAATCGAACACAGAGCACACTGACAGTAACCAGGAGCAGGGACTGATACCCCACACTCCATCAAACACAGTGCTCACTGACAGTGACCAGGAGCAAGGACTGATACCCCACACTCCATCAAACACAGTGCTCACTGACAGTGACCAGGAGCAGGGACTGATACCCCACACTCCATCAAACACAGTGCTCACTGACAGTGACCAGGAGCGGGGACTGATACCCCACATTCCATTCAACACAGTGCTCACTGACAGTGATCAGGAGCTGGGACTGATACCCCACACTCCATCAAACACGGTGCACACTGACAGTGACCAGGAGCAGGGACTGATACCCCACACACAATCAAACACAGTGCTCACTGACAGTGACCAGGAGCTGGGACTGATACCCCACACTCCATCAAACACTGTGCTGACTGACAGTGACCAGGAGCTGGGACTGATACCCCACACTCCATCAAACACAGTGCACACTGACAGTGACCAGGAGCTGGGACTGATACCCCACACTCCATCAAACACTGTGCACACTGACAGTGACTAGGGGCATGGACTGATACCACACACTCCATCAATCACAGTGCTCACTGACAGTGACCAGGAGCTGGGAATGATACACCACACTCCATCATACACAGTGCTCACTGACAGTGACCAGGAGCAGGGACTGATACCCCACACTCCATCGAACACAGTGCACACTGACAGTGACCAGGAGCAGGGACTGATACCCCACACTCCATCAAACACAGTGCTCACTGACAGTGACCAGACCAGGGACTGATACCCACACTCCATCAAACATAGTGCTCACTGACAGTGACCAGGAGCAGGGACTGATACCCCACACTCCATCAAACACTGTGCTCACTGACAGTGACCAGGAGCAGGGACTGATACCCCACACTCCATCAAACACTGTGCACACTGACAGTGACCTGGAGCAGGGACTGATACCACACACTCCATCAAACACAGTGCTCACTGACAGTGACCAGGAGCAGGGACTGATACCCCACACTCCATCAAACACAGTGCTCACTGACAGTGACCAGGGGCAGGGACTGATACCCCACACTCCATCAAACACAGCGCTCACTGGCAGTGACTAGGGGCAGGGACTGACACCCCACACTCCATCAAACACAGTGGATACCTACAGTGACCAGGTGCAGGGACTGATACCCCACACTCCATCAAACACAGTGCTCACGACAGTGACGAGGAGCAGGGACTGATACCCCACACTCCATCGAACACAGTGCACACTGACAGTGACCAGGAGCAGGGACTGATACCCCACACTCCATCAAACACTGTGCTCACTGACAGTGACCAGGAGCAGGGACTGATACCCCACACTCCATCAAACACAGTGCTCACCGAAAGTGACTTGGAGCAGGGACTGTTACCCCACACTCCATCAAACACAGTGCACACTGACAGTGACCAGGAGCAGGGACTGATACCCCACACTCCATCAAACACAGTGCTCACTGACAGTGACCAGGACCAGGGACTGATACCCCACACTCCATCAAACACTGTGCACACTGACAGTGACCTGGAGCAGGGACTGATACCCCACACTCCATCAAACACAGTGCTCACTGTCAGTGACCAGGAGCAGGGACTGATACCCCACACTCCATCAAACACAGTGCTCACTGACAGTGACCAGGGGCAGGGACTGATACCCCACACTCCATCAAACACAGTGCACACTGACAGTGACCTGGAGCAGGGACTGATACCCCACACTCCATCAAACAGAGTGCTCACTGTCAGTGACCAGGAGCAGGGACTGATACCCCACACTCCATCAAACACAGTGCTCACTGACAGTGACCAGTGGCAGGGACTGATACCCCACACTCAATCGAACACATAGCACACTGACAGTGACCAGGAGCAGGGACTGATACCCCACACTCCATCAAACACAGTGCTCACTGACAGTGACCAGGAGCAGGGACTGGTACCCCACACTCCATCAAACACAGTGCTCACTGACAGTGACCAGGAGCAGGGACTGATACCCCACACTCCATCAAACACAGTGCACACTGACAGTGACCAGGAGCGGGGACTGATACCCCACATTCCATTCAACACAGTGCTCACTGACAGTGACCAGGAGCTGGGACTGATACCCCACACTCCATCAAACACGGTGCACACTGACAGTGACGAGGAGCTGGGACTGATACCCCACACTCCATCAAACACTGTGCTCACTGACAGTGACCAGGAGCTGGGACTGATACCCCACACTCCATCAAACACAGTGCACACTGACAGTGACCAGGAGCTGGGACTGATACCCCACACTCCATCAAACACTGTGCTCACTGACAGTGACCAGGAGCTGGGACTGATACCCCACACTCCATCAAACACTGTGCTCACTGACAGTGACCAGGAGCAGGGACTGATACCCCACACTCCATCGAACACAGTGCACACTGACAGTGACCAGGAGCAGGGACTGATACCCCACACTCCATCATACACTGTGCTCACTGACAGTGACCAGGAGCAGGGACTGATACCCCACACTCCATCGAACACAGTGCACACTGACAGTGACCAGGAGCAGGGACTGATACCCCACACTCCATCAAACACAGTGCTCACTGACAGTGACCAGGACCAGGGACTAATACCCACACTCCATCAAACACAGTGCTCACTGACAGTGACCAGGAGCAGGAACTGATACCCCACATTCCATCAAACACTGTGCTCACTGACAGTGACCAGGAGCAGGGACTGATACCCCACACTCCATCAAACACAGTGCTCACTGACAGTGACCATGAGCAGGGTCAGATACCCCACACTCCATCAAATACAGTGCTCACTGATAGTGACCAGGAGCAGGGACTGATACCCCACACTCCATCAAACACAGTGCTCGCTGACAGTGACCATGAGCAGGGTCAGATACCCCACACTCCATCAAACACAGTGCAGACTGACAGTAACCAGGAGCAGGGGCTGATACCCCACACTCCATCAAACACAGCGCTCACTGACAGTGACCAGGAGCAGGGACTGATACCCCACACTCCATCAAACACAGTGCTCACTGACAGTGACCAGGAGCAGGGACTGATACCCCACACTCCACCAAAAACAGTGCACACTGACAGTGACCAGGAGCTGGGACTGATACCCCACACTCCATCAAACACAGTGCTCACTGACAGTGACCAGGAGCAGGGACTGATACCCCACACTCCATCAAACACTGTGCACACTGACAGTGACCTGGAGCAGGGACTGATACCCCACACTCCATCAAACACAGTGCTCACTGACAGTGACCAGGAGCAGGGACTGATACCCCACTCTCCATCAAACACAGTGCTCAATGACAGTGACCAGGGGCAGGGACTGATACCCCACTCTCCATCAAACACAGTGCACACTGACAGTGACTAGGGACAGGGACTGATACCCCACACTCCATCAAACACAGTGCACACTGACAGTGACCAGGAGCAGGGACTGATACCCCACACTCCATCAAACACAGTGCTCACTGATAGTGACCAGGAGCAGGGACTGATACCCCACACTCCATCAAACACAGTGCAGACTGACAGTGACCAGGAGCAGGGACTGATACCCCACGCTCCATCAAACACAGCACTCACTGACAGTGACCAGGAGCAGGGGCTGATACCCCACACTCCATCAAACACAGCGCTCACTGACAGTGACCAGGAGCAGGGACTGATACCCCACACTCCATCAAACACAGTGCTCACTGACAGTGACCAGGAGCTGGGACTGATACCCCACACTCCATCAAACACAGTGCACACTGAAAGTGACCAGGAGCAGGGACTGATACCCCACACTCCATCAAACACAGTGCTCACTGACAGTGACCAGGAGCAAGGACTGATACTCAACACTCCATCAAACACAGTGCTCACTGTCAGTGACCAGGAGCTGGGACTGATACCCCACACTCCATCAAACACAGTGCTCACTGACAGTGACCAGGAGCTGGGACTGATACCCCACACTCCATCAAACACTGTGCACACTGAAAGTGACCAGGAGCAGGGACTGATACCCCACACTCCATCAAACACAGTGCTCACTGACAGTGACCAGGAGCAAGGACTGATACTCAACACTCCACCAAACACAGTGCTCACTGTCAGTGACCAGGAGCTGGGACTGATACCCCACACTCCATCAAACACAGTGCTCACTGACAGTGACCAGGAGCTGGGACTGATACCCCACACTCCATCAAACACTGTGCACACTGACAGTGACCAGGAGCAGAGATTGATACCCCACACTCCATCAAACACAGTGCTCACTGACAGTGACCAGGAGCAGGGACTGATACCCCACACTCCATCAAACACAGTGCTCACTGACAGTGACCAGGAGCGGGGACTGATACCCCACACTCCATCAAACACAGTGCTCACTGACAGTGACCAGGAGCAGGGACTGATACCCCACACTCCATCAAACACAGTGCACACTGACAGTGACCAGGAGCAGGGATTGATTCCCCACACTCCTTCAAACACAGTGCTCACCGACAGTGACCAGGAGCAGGGACTGATACCCCACATTCCATCAAACACAGTGCTCACTGACAGTGACCAGGAGCAGGGACTGATACCCCACACTCCATCAAATACAGTGCTCACTGACAGTGACCAGGAGCGGGGACTGATACCCCACACTCCATCAAACACAGTGCTCACTGACAGTGACCAGGAGCAGGGACTGATACCCCACACTCCATCAAACGCTGTGCTCACTGACAGTGACCAGGAGCAGGGACTGATACCCCACACTCCATCGAACACAGTGCACACTGACAGTGACCAGGAGCAGGGACTGATACCCCACACTCCATCAAACACAGTGCTCACTGACAGTGACCAGGAGCTGGGACTGATACCCCACACTCCATCGAACACAGTGCACACTGACAGTGACCAGGAGCAGGGATTGATACCCCACACTCCATCAAACACAGTGCTCACTGACAGTGACCAGGGGCAGGGACTGATACCCCACACTCCATCAAACACAGTGCTCACTGACAGTGACCAGGAGCAGGGACTGATACCCCACACTCCATCAAACACAGTGCTCACTGACAGTTACCAGGAGCAGGGACTGATACCCCACACTCCATCAAACACAGCGCTCACTGACAGTGACCAGGAGCTGGGACTGATACCCCACACTCCATCAAACACAGTGCTCACTGACAGTGACCAGGAGCAGGGACTGATACCCCACACTCCATCAAACACAGCGCTCTCTGACAGTGACTAGGGGCAGGGACTGATACCCCACACTCCATCAAACACAGTGGATACCGACAGTGACCAGGTGCAGGGACTGATACACCACACTCCATCAAACACAGTGCTCACCGACAGTGACCAGGAGCAGGGACTGATACCCCACACTCCATCGAACACAGTGCACACTGACAGTGACCAGGAGCAGGGACTGGTACCCCACACTCCATCAAACACAGTGCTCACTGACAGTGACCAGGAGCAGGGTCTGATACCCCACACTCCATCAAACACTGTGCTCACTGACAGTGACCAGGAGCAGGGACTGATACCCCACACTCCATCAAATACAGTGCTCACTGACATTGACCAGGAGCTGGGACAGATGCCCCACACTCCATCAAACACTGTGCACACTGACAGTGACTAGGGGCATGGACTGATACCACACACTCCATCAATCACAGTGCTCACTGACAGTGACCAGTAGCTGGGACTGATACCCCACACTCCATCATACACAGTGCTCACTGACAGTGACCAGGAGCAGGGACTGATACCCCACACTCCATCGAACACAGTGAACACTGACAGTGACCAGCAGCAGGGACTGATACCCCACACTCCATCATACACAGTGCTCACTGACAGTGACCAGGAGCAGGGACTGATACCCCACACTCCATCGAACACAGTGCACACTGACAGTGACCAGGAGCAGGGACTGATACCCCACACTCCATCAAACACAGTGCTCACTGACAGTGACCAGGACCAGGGACTGATACCCACACTCCATCAAACATAGTGCTCACTGACAGTGACCAGGAGCAGGGACTGATACCCCACACTCCATCAAACACAGTGCTCACTGACAGTGACCAGGAGCAAGGACTGATACTCAACACTCCATCAAACACAGTGCTCACTGTCAGTGACCAGGAGCTGGGACTGATACCCCACACTCCATCAAACACAGTGCTCACTGACAGTGACCAGGAGCAGGGACTGATACCCCACACTCCATCAAACACAGTGCACACTGACAGTGACCAGGAGCAGGGACTGATACCCCACACTCCATCAAACACAGTGCTCACTGACAGTGACCAGGAGCAGGGATTGATTCCCCACACTCCTTCAAACACAGTGCTCACCGACAGTGACCAGGAGCAGGGACTGATACCCCACACTCCATCAAACACAGTGCTCACTGACAGTGACCAGGAGCAGGGACTGATACCCCACACTCCATCAAAGACAGTGCTCACTGACAGTGACCAGGAGCGGGGACTGATACCCCACCCTCCATCAAACACAGTGCTCACTGACAGTGACCAGGAGCAGGGACTGATACCCCACACTCCATCAAACACAGTGCTCACTGACAGTGACCAGGAGCTGGGACTGATACCCCACACTCCATCGAACACAGTGCACACTGACAGTGACCAGGAGCAGGGACTGATACCCCACACTCCATCAAACACAGTGCTCACTGACAGTGACCAGGAGCTGGGACTGATACCCCACACTCCATCGAACACAGTGCACACTGACAGTGACCAGGAGCAGGGACTGATACCCCACACTCCATCAAACACAGTGCTCACTGACAGTGACCAGGAGCTGGGACTGATACCCCACACTCCATCAAACACAGTGCTCACTGACAGTGACCAGGAGCAGGGACTGATACCCCACACTCCATCAAACACTGCGCTCACTGACAGTGACTAGGGGCAGGGACTGATACCCCACACTCCATCAAACACAGTGGATACCGACAGTGACCAGGTGCAGGGACTGATACACCACACTCCATCAAACACAGTGCTCACCGACAGTGACCAGGAGCAGGGACTGATACCCCACACTCCATCGAACACAGTGCACACTGACAGTGACCAGGAGCAGGGACTGGTACCCCACACTCCATCAAACACAGTGCTCACTGACAGTGACCAGGAGCAGGGACTGATACCCCACACTCCATCAAACACTGTGCTCACTGACAGTGACCATGAGCAGGGACTGATACCCCACACTCCATCAAATACAGTGCTCACTGACATTGACCAGGAGCTGGGACTGATACCCCACACTCCATCAAACACTGTGCACACTGACAGTGACTAGGGGCATGGACTGATACCACACACTCCATCAATCACAGTGCTCACTGACAGTGACCAGGAGCTGGGACTGATACCCCACACTCCATCATACACAGTGCTCACTCACAGAGACCAGGAGCAGGGACTGATACCCCACACTCCATCGAACACAGTGAACACTGACAGTGACCAGGAGCAGGGACTGATACCCCACACTCCATCATACACAGTGCTCACTGACAGTGACCAGGAGCAGGGACTGATACCCCACACTCCATCGAACACAGTGCACACTGACAGTGACCAGGAGCAGGGACTGATACCCCACACTCCATCAAATACAGTGCACACTGACAGTGACCAGGAGCAGGGACTGATACCCCACACTCCATCAAACACTGTGCTCACTGACAGTGACCAGGACCAGGGACTGATACCCACACTCCATCAAACATAGTGCTCACTGACAGTGACCAGGAGCAGGGACTGATACCCCACACTCCATCAAACACTGTGCTCACTGACAGTGACCAGGAGCAGGGACTGATACCCCACACTCCATCAAACACAGTGCTCACTGACAGTGACCAGGAGCAGGGACTGATACCCCACACTCCATCAAACACAGTGCTCACTGACAGTGACCAGGGGCAGGGACTGATACCCCACTCTCCATCAAACACAGTGCTTACTGACAGTGACTCGGGACAGGGACTGATACCCCACACTCCATCAAACACAGTGCTCACTGACAGTGACCATGAGCAGGGTCAGATACCCCACACTCCATCAAACACAGTGCTCACTGACAGTGACCAGGGGCAGGGACTGATACCCCACTCTCCATCAAACACAGTGCTCACTGACAGTGACCAGGAGCAGGGACTGATACCCCACACTCCATCGAACACAGTGCACACTGACAGTGACCAGGAGCAGGGACTGATACCCCACACTCCATCAAATACAGTGCTCACTGATAGTGACCAGGAGCAGGGACTGATACCCCACACTCCATCAAACACAGTGCTCGCTGACAGTGACCATGAGCAGGGTCAGATACCCCACACTCCATCAAACACAGTGCAGACTGACAGTGACCAGGAGCAGGGACTGATACCCCACACTCCATCAAACACAGCACTCACTGACAGTGACCAGGAGCAGGGGCTGATACCCCACACTCCATCAAACACAGCGCTCACTGACAGTGACCAGGAGCAGGGACTGATACCCCACACTCCATCAAACACAGTGTTCACTGACAGTGACCAGGAGCAGGGGCTGATACCCCACACTCCATCAAACACAGCGCTCACTGACAGTGACCAGGAGCAGGGACTGATACCCCACACTCCATCAAACTCAGTGCTCACTGACAGTGACCAGGAGCAGGGACTGATACCCCACACTCCATCAAACACAGTGCTCACTGACAGTGACCAGGAGCGGGGACTGATACCCCACAGTCCATCAAACACAGTGCTCACTGACAGTGACCAGGAGCTGGGACTGATACCCCACACTCCATCAAACACAGTGCACACTGAAAGTGACCAGGAGCAGGGACTGATACCCCACACTCCATCAAACACAGTGCTCACTGTCAGTGACCAGGAGCAAGGACTGATACTCCACACTCCATCAAACACAGTGCACACCGACAGTGACCAGGAGCAGGGATTGATTCCCCACACTCCTTCAAACACAGTGCTCACCGACAGTGACCAGGAGCAGGGACTGATACCCCACACTCCATCAAACACAGTGCTCACTGACAGTGACCAGGAGCGGGGACTGATACCCCACACTCCATCAAACACTGTGCACACTGGCAGTGACCAGGAGCAGGGATTGATTCCCCACACTCCTTCAAACACAGTGCTCACCGACAGTGACCAGGAGCAGGGACTGATACCCCACACTCCATCAAACACAGTGCTCACTGACAGTGACCAGGAGCGGGGACTGATACCCCACACTCCATCAAACACAGTGCTCACTGACAGTGACCAGGAGCAGGGACTGATACCCCACACTCCATCAAACGCTGTGCTCACTGACAGTGACCAGGAGCAGGGACTGATACCCCACACTCCATCGAACACAGTGCACACTGACAGTGACCAGGAGCAGGGACTGATACCCCACACTCCATCAAACACAGTGCTCACTGACAGTGACCAGGAGCTGGGACTGATACCCCACACTCCATCGAACACAGTGCACACTGACAGTGACCAGGAGCAGGGATTGATACCCCACACTCCATCAAACACAGTGCTCACTGACAGTGACCAGGGGCAGGGACTGATACCCCACACTCCATCAAACACAGTGCTCACTGACAGTGACCAGGAGCAGGGACTGATACCCCACACTCCATCAAACACAGTGCTCACTGACAGTTACCAGGAGCAGGGACTGATACCCCACACTCCATCAAACACAGCGCTCACTGACAGTGACCAGGAGCTGGGACTGATACCCCACACTCCATCAAACACAGTGCTCACTGACAGTGACCAGGAGCAGGGACTGATACCCCACACTCCATCAAACACAGCGCTCACTGACAGTGACTAGGGGCAGGGACTGATACCCCACACTCCATCAAACACAGTGGATACCGACAGTGACCAGGTGCAGGGACTGATACACCACACTCCATCAAACACAGTGCTCACCGACAGTGACCAGGAGCAGGGACTGATACCCCACACTCCATCGAACACAGTGCACACTGACAGTGACCAGGAGCAGGGACTGGTACCCCACACTCCATCAAACACAGTGCTCACTGACAGTGACCAGGAGCAGGGTCTGATACCCCACACTCCATCAAACACTGTGCTCACTGACAGTGACCAGGAGCAGGGACTGATACCCCACACTCCATCAAATACAGTACTCACTGACATTGACCAGGAGCTGGGACAGATACCCCACACTCCATCAAACACTGTGCACACTGACAGTGACTAGGGGCATGGACTGATACCACACACTCCATCAGTCACAGTGCTCACTGACAGTGACCAGTAGCTGGGACTGATAACCCACACTCCATCATACACAGTGCTCACTGACAGTGACCAGGAGCAGGGACTGATACCCCACACTCCATCGAACACAGTAAACACTGACAGTGACCAGGAGCAGGGACTGATACCCCACACTCCATCAAACACAGTGCTCACCGACAGTGACCAGGGGCCGGGACTGATACCCCACACTCCATCATACACAGTGCTCACTGACAGTGACCAGGAGCAGGGACTGATACCCCACACTCCATCAAACACAGTGCTCACTGTCAGTGACCAGGAGCAGGGACTGATACCCCACACTCCATCAAACACAGTGCACACTGACAGTGACCAGGAGCAGGGACTGATACCCCACACTCCATCAAACACAGTGCACACTGACAGTGACCAGGAGCAGGGACTGATTCCCCACACTCCATCAAACACAGTGCTCACTGACAGTGACCAGGAGCAGGGACTGATACCCCACACTCCTTCAAACACAGTGCTCACTGACAGTGACCAGGAGCAGGGACTGATACCCCACACTCCATCAAACACAGTGCTCACTGACAGTGACCAGGAGCAGGGACTGATACCCCACACTCCATCAAAGAAAGTGCTCACTGACAGTGACCAGGAGCGGGGACTGATACCCCACACTCCATCAAACACAGTGCTCACTGACAGTGATCAGGAGCAGGGACTGATACCCCACACTCCATCAAACACAGTGCTCACTGACAGTGACCAGAAGCAGGGACTGTTACCCCACACTCCATCAAACGCTGTGCTCACTGACAGTGACCAGGAGCAGGGACTGATACCCCACACTCCATCGAACACAGTGCACACTGACAGTGACCAGGAGCAGGGACTGATACCCCACACTCCATCAAACACAGTGCTCACTGACAGTGACCAGGAGCTGGGACTGATACCCCACACTCCATCAAACACAGTGCTCACTGACAGTGACCAGGAGCAGGGACTGATACCCCACACTCCATCAAACACAGCGCTCACTGACAGTGACTAGGGGCAGGGACTGATACCCCACACTCCATCAAACACAGTGGATACCGACAGTGACCAGGTGCAGGGACTGATACACCACACTCCATCAAACACAGTGCTCACCGACAGTGACCAGGAGCAGGGACTGATACCCCACACTCCATCGAACACAGTGCACACTGACAGTGACCAGGAGCAGGGACTGGTACCCCACACTCCATCAAACACAGTGCTCACTGACAGTGACCAGGAGCAGGGACTGATACCCCACACTCCATCAAATACAGTGCTCACTGACATTGACCAGGAGCTGGGACTGATACCCCACACTCCATCAAACACTGTGCACACTGACAGTGACTAGGGGCATGGACTGATACCACACACTCCATCAATCACAGTGCTCACTGACAGTGACCAGGAGCTGGGACTGATACCCCACACTCCATCATACACAGTGCTCACTCACAGTGACCAGGAGCAGGGACTGATACCCCACACTCCATCGAACACAGTGAACACTGACAGTGACCAGGAGCAGGGACTGATACCCCACACTCCATCATACACAGTGCACACTGACAGTGACCAGGAGCAGGGACTGATACCCCACACTCCATCGAACACAGTGCACACTGACAGTGACCAGGAGCAGGGACTGATACCCCACACTCCATCAAACACAGTGCACACTGACAGTGACCAGGAGCAGGGACTGATACCCCACACTCCATCAAATACAGTGCACACTGACAGTGACCAGGAGCAGGGACTGATACCCCACACTCCATCAAACACTGTGCTCACTGACAGTGACCAGGACCAGGGACTGATACCCACACTCCATCAAACATAGTGCTCACTGACAGTGACCAGGAGCAGGGACTGATACCCCACACTCCATCAAACACTGTGCTCACTGACAGTGACCAGGAGCAGGGACTGATACCCCACACTCCATCAAACACAGTGCTCACTGACAGTGACCAGGAGCAGGGACTGATACACCACACTCCATCAAACACTGTGCACACTGACAGTGACCTGGAGCAGGGACTGATACCCGTCACTCCATCAAACACAGTGCTCACTGACAGTGACCAGGAGCAGGGACTGATACCCCACACTCCATCAAACACAGTGCTCACTGACAGTGACCAGGGGCAGGGACTGATACCCCACACTCCATCAAACACAGTGCTTACTGACAGTGACAAGGGACAGGGACTGATACCCCACAGTCCATCAAACACAGTGCACACTGACAGTGACCAGGAGCAGGGACTGATACCCCACACTCCATCAAACACAGTGCTCACTGATAGTGACCAGGAGCAGGGACTGATACCCCACAGTCCATCAAACACAGTGCTCGCTGACAGTGACCATGAGCAGGGACAGATACCCCACACTCCATCAAGCACAGTGCACACTGACAGTGACCAGGAGCAGGGACTGATACCCCACACTCCATCAAACACAGCACACACTGACAGTGACCAGGAGCAGGGACTGATACCCCACACTCCATCAAACACAGTGCACACTGACAGTGACCAGGAGCTGGGACTGATACCCCACACTCCATCAAACACAGTGCTCACTGACAGTGACCAGGAGCAGGGACTGATACCCCACACTCCATCAAAGACAGTGCTCACTGACAGTGACCAGGAGCGGGGACTGATACCACACACTCCATCAAACACAGTGCTCACTGACAGTGACCAGGAGCAGGGACTGATACCCCACACTCCATCAAACGCTGTGCTCACTGACAGTTACCAGGAGCAGGGACTGATACCCCACACTCCATCGAACACAGTGCACACTGACAGTGACCAGGAGCAGGGACTGATACCCCACACTCCATCAAACACAGTGCTCACTGACAGTGACCAGGAGCTGGGACTGATACCCCACACTCCATCAAACACAGTGCTCACTGACAGTGACCAGGAGCAGGGACTGATACCCCACACTCCATCAAACACAGTGGATACCGACAGTGACCAGGTGCAGGGACTGATACCCCACACTCCATCAAACACAGTGCTCACCGACAGTGTCCAGGAGCAGGGACTGATACCCCACACTCCATCGAACACAGTGCACACTGACAGTGACCAGGAGCAGGGACTGGTACCCCACACTCCATCAAACACAGTGCTCACTGACAGTGACCAGGAGCAGGGACTGATACCCCACACTCCATCAAACACTGTGCTCACTGACAGTGACGAGGAGCAGGGACTGATACCCCACACTCCATCAAACACACTGCTCACCGACAGTGACCAGGGGCAGGGACTTATACCCCACACTCCATCAAACGCAGTGCTCACTGACAGTGACCAGGAGCGGGGACTAATACCCCACACTCCATCAAACACAGTGCTCACTGACAGTGACCAGGAGCGGGGACTCATACCACACACTCCACCAAACACAGTGCTCACTGACAGTGACCAGGAGCAGGGACTGATACCCCACACTCCATCAAACACAGTGCACACTGACAGTGACCAGGAGCAGGGACTGATTCCCCACACTCCATCAAACACAGTGCTCACTGACAGTGACCAGGAGCAGGGACTGATACCCCACACTCCTTCAAACACAGTGCTCACTGACAGTGACCAGGAGCAGGGACTGATACCCCACACTCCATCAAACACAGTGCTCACTGACAGTGACCAGGAGCAGGGACTGATACCCCACACTCCATCAAAGAAAGTGCTCACTGACAGTGACCAGGAGCGGGGACTGATACCCCACACTCCATCAAACACAGTGCTCACTGACAGTGATCAGGAGCAGGGACTGATACCCCACACTCCATCAAACACAGTGCTCACTGACAGTGACCAGGAGCAGGGACTGTTACCCCACACTCCATCAAACGCTGTGCTCACTGACAGTGACCAGGAGCAGGGACTGATACCCCACACTCCATCGAACACAGTGCACACTGACAGTGACCAGGAGCAGGGACTGATACCCCACACTCCATCAAACACAGTGCACACTGACAGTGACCAGGAGCAGGGACTGATACCCCACACTCCATCAAACACAGTGCACACTGACAGTGACCAGGAGCAGGGACTGATTCCCCACACTCCATCAAACACAGTGCTCACTGACAGTGACCAGGAGCAGGGACTGATACCCCACACTCCTTCAAACACAGTGCTCACTGACAGTGACCAGGAGCAGGGACTGATACCCCACACTCCATCAAACACAGTGCTCACTGACAGTGACCAGGAGCAGGGACTGATACCCCACACTCCATCAAAGAAAGTGCTCACTGACAGTGACCAGGAGCGGGGACTGATACCCCACACTCCATCAAACACAGTGCTCACTGACAGTGATCAGGAGCAGGGACTGATACCCCACACTCCATCAAACACAGTGCTCACTGACAGTGACCAGGAGCAGGGACTGTTACCCCACACTCCATCAAACGCTGTGCTCACTGACAGTGACCAGGAGCAGGGACTGATACCCCACACTCCATCGAACACAGTGCACACTGACAGTGACCAGGAGCAGGGACTGATACCCCACACTCCATCAAACACAGTGCTCACTGACAGTGACCAGGAGCTGGGACTGATACCCCACACTCCATCAAACACAGTGCTCACTGACAGTGACCAGGAGCAGGGACTGATACCCCACACTCCATCAAACACAGCGCTCACTGACAGTGACTAGGGGCAGGGACTGATACCCCACACTCCATCAAACACAGTGGATACCGACAGTGACCAGGTGCAGGGACTGATACACCACACTCCATCAAACACAGTGCTCACCGACAGTGACCAGGAGCAGGGACTGATACCCCACACTCCATCGAACACAGTGCACACTGACAGTGACCAGGAGCAGGGACTGGTACCCCACACTCCATCAAACACAGTGCTCACTGACAGTGACCAGGAGCAGGGACTGATACCCCACACTCCATCAAATACAGTGCTCACTGACATTGACCAGGAGCTGGGACTGATACCCCACACTCCATCAAACACTGTGCACACTGACAGTGACTAGGGGCATGGACTGATACCACACACTCCATCAATCACAGTGCTCACTGACAGTGACCAGGAGCTGGGACTGATACCCCACACTCCATCATACACAGTGCTCACTCACAGTGACCAGGAGCAGGGACTGATACCCCACACTCCATCGAACACAGTGAACACTGACAGTGACCAGGAGCAGGGACTGATACCCCACACTCCATCATACACAGTGCACACTGACAGTGACCAGGAGCAGGGACTGATACCCCACACTCCATCGAACACAGTGCACACTGACAGTGACCAGGAGCAGGGACTGATACCCCACACTCCATCAAACACAGTGCACACTGACAGTGACCAGGAGCAGGGACTGATACCCCACACTCCATCAAATACAGTGCACACTGACAGTGACCAGGAGCAGGGACTGATACCCCACACTCCATCAAACACTGTGCTCACTGACAGTGACCAGGACCAGGGACTGATACCCACACTCCATCAAACATAGTGCTCACTGACAGTGACCAGGAGCAGGGACTGATACCCCACACTCCATCAAACACTGTGCTCACTGACAGTGACCAGGAGCAGGGACTGATACCCCACACTCCATCAAACACAGTGCTCACTGACAGTGACCAGGAGCAGGGACTGATACACCACACTCCATCAAACACTGTGCACACTGACAGTGACCTGGAGCAGGGACTGATACCCGTCACTCCATCAAACACAGTGCTCACTGACAGTGACCAGGAGCAGGGACTGATACCCCACACTCCATCAAACACAGTGCTCACTGACAGTGACCAGGGGCAGGGACTGATACCCCACACTCCATCAAACACAGTGCTTACTGACAGTGACAAGGGACAGGGACTGATACCCCACAGTCCATCAAACACAGTGCACACTGACAGTGACCAGGAGCAGGGACTGATACCCCACACTCCATCAAACACAGTGCTCACTGATAGTGACCAGGAGCAGGGACTGATACCCCACAGTCCATCAAACACAGTGCTCGCTGACAGTGACCATGAGCAGGGACAGATACCCCACACTCCATCAAGCACAGTGCACACTGACAGTGACCAGGAGCAGGGACTGATACCCCACACTCCATCAAACACAGCACACACTGACAGTGACCAGGAGCAGGGACTGATACCCCACACTCCATCAAACACAGTGCACACTGACAGTGACCAGGAGCTGGGACTGATACCCCACACTCCATCAAACACAGTGCTCACTGACAGTGACCAGGAGCAGGGACTGATACCCCACACTCCATCAAAGACAGTGCTCACTGACAGTGACCAGGAGCGGGGACTGATACCACACACTCCATCAAACACAGTGCTCACTGACAGTGACCAGGAGCAGGGACTGATACCCCACACTCCATCAAACGCTGTGCTCACTGACAGTTACCAGGAGCAGGGACTGATACCCCACACTCCATCGAACACAGTGCACACTGACAGTGACCAGGAGCAGGGACTGATACCCCACACTCCATCAAACACAGTGCTCACTGACAGTGACCAGGAGCTGGGACTGATACCCCACACTCCATCAAACACAGTGCTCACTGACAGTGACCAGGAGCAGGGACTGATACCCCACACTCCATCAAACACAGTGGATACCGACAGTGACCAGGTGCAGGGACTGATACCCCACACTCCATCAAACACAGTGCTCACCGACAGTGTCCAGGAGCAGGGACTGATACCCCACACTCCATCGAACACAGTGCACACTGACAGTGACCAGGAGCAGGGACTGGTACCCCACACTCCATCAAACACAGTGCTCACTGACAGTGACCAGGAGCAGGGACTGATACCCCACACTCCATCAAACACTGTGCTCACTGACAGTGACGAGGAGCAGGGACTGATACCCCACACTCCATCAAACACACTGCTCACCGACAGTGACCAGGGGCAGGGACTTATACCCCACACTCCATCAAACGCAGTGCTCACTGACAGTGACCAGGAGCGGGGACTAATACCCCACACTCCATCAAACACAGTGCTCACTGACAGTGACCAGGAGCGGGGACTCATACCACACACTCCACCAAACACAGTGCTCACTGACAGTGACCAGGAGCAGGGACTGATACCCCACACTCCATCAAACACAGTGCACACTGACAGTGACCAGGAGCAGGGACTGATTCCCCACACTCCATCAAACACAGTGCTCACTGACAGTGACCAGGAGCAGGGACTGATACCCCACACTCCTTCAAACACAGTGCTCACTGACAGTGACCAGGAGCAGGGACTGATACCCCACACTCCATCAAACACAGTGCTCACTGACAGTGACCAGGAGCAGGGACTGATACCCCACACTCCATCAAAGAAAGTGCTCACTGACAGTGACCAGGAGCGGGGACTGATACCCCACACTCCATCAAACACAGTGCTCACTGACAGTGATCAGGAGCAGGGACTGATACCCCACACTCCATCAAACACAGTGCTCACTGACAGTGACCAGGAGCAGGGACTGTTACCCCACACTCCATCAAACGCTGTGCTCACTGACAGTGACCAGGAGCAGGGACTGATACCCCACACTCCATCGAACACAGTGCACACTGACAGTGACCAGGAGCAGGGACTGATACCCCACACTCCATCAAACACAGTGCTCACTGACAGTGACCAGGAGCTGGGACTGATACCCCACACTCCATCAAACACAGTGCTCACTGACAGTGACCAGGAGCAGGGACTGATACCCCACACTCCATCAAACACAGCGCTCACTGACAGTGACTAGGGGCAGGGACTGATACCCCACACTCCATCAAACACAGTGGATACCGACAGTGACCAGGTGCAGGGACTGATACACCACACTCCATCAAACACAGTGCTCACCGACAGTGACCAGGAGCAGGGACTGATACCCCACACTCCATCGAACACAGTGCACACTGACAGTGACCAGGAGCAGGGACTGGTACCCCACACTCCATCAAACACAGTGCTCACTGACAGTGACCAGGAGCAGGGACTGATACCCCACACTCCATCAAATACAGTGCTCACTGACATTGACCAGGAGCTGGGACTGATACCCCACACTCCATCAAACACTGTGCACACTGACAGTGACTAGGGGCATGGACTGATACCACACACTCCATCAATCACAGTGCTCACTGACAGTGACCAGGAGCTGGGACTGATACCCCACACTCCATCATACACAGTGCTCACTCACAGTGACCAGGAGCAGGGACTGATACCCCACACTCCATCGAACACAGTGAACACTGACAGTGACCAGGAGCAGGGACTGATACCCCACACTCCATCATACACAGTGCACACTGACAGTGACCAGGAGCAGGGACTGATACCCCACACTCCATCGAACACAGTGCACACTGACAGTGACCAGGAGCAGGGACTGATACCCCACACTCCATCAAACACAGTGCACACTGACAGTGACCAGGAGCAGGGACTGATACCCCACACTCCATCAAATACAGTGCACACTGACAGTGACCAGGAGCAGGGACTGATACCCCACACTCCATCAAACACTGTGCTCACTGACAGTGACCAGGACCAGGGACTGATACCCACACTCCATCAAACATAGTGCTCACTGACAGTGACCAGGAGCAGGGACTGATACCCCACACTCCATCAAACACTGTGCTCACTGACAGTGACCAGGAGCAGGGACTGATACCCCACACTCCATCAAACACAGTGCTCACTGACAGTGACCAGGAGCAGGGACTGATACACCACACTCCATCAAACACTGTGCACACTGACAGTGACCTGGAGCAGGGACTGATACCCGTCACTCCATCAAACACAGTGCTCACTGACAGTGACCAGGAGCAGGGACTGATACCCCACACTCCATCAAACACAGTGCTCACTGACAGTGACCAGGGGCAGGGACTGATACCCCACACTCCATCAAACACAGTGCTTACTGACAGTGACAAGGGACAGGGACTGATACCCCACAGTCCATCAAACACAGTGCACACTGACAGTGACCAGGAGCAGGGACTGATACCCCACACTCCATCAAACACAGTGCTCACTGATAGTGACCAGGAGCAGGGACTGATACCCCACAGTCCATCAAACACAGTGCTCGCTGACAGTGACCATGAGCAGGGACAGATACCCCACACTCCATCAAGCACAGTGCACACTGACAGTGACCAGGAGCAGGGACTGATACCCCACACTCCATCAAACACAGCACACACTGACAGTGACCAGGAGCAGGGACTGATACCCCACACTCCATCAAACACAGTGCACACTGACAGTGACCAGGAGCTGGGACTGATACCCCACACTCCATCAAACACAGTGCTCACTGACAGTGACCAGGAGCAGGGACTGATACCCCACACTCCATCAAAGACAGTGCTCACTGACAGTGACCAGGAGCGGGGACTGATACCACACACTCCATCAAACACAGTGCTCACTGACAGTGACCAGGAGCAGGGACTGATACCCCACACTCCATCAAACGCTGTGCTCACTGACAGTGACCAGGAGCAGGGACTGATACCCCACACTCCATCGAACACAGTGCACACTGACAGTGACCAGGAGCAGGGACTGATACCCCACACTCCATCAAACACAGTGCTCACTGACAGTGACCAGGAGCTGGGACTGATACCCCACACTCCATCAAACACAGTGCTCACTGACAGTGACCAGGAGCAGGGACTGATACCCCACACTCCATCAAACACAGTGGATACCGACAGTGACCAGGTGCAGGGACTGATACCCCACACTCCATCAAACACAGTGCTCACCGACAGTGTCCAGGAGCAGGGACTGATACCCCACACTCCATCGAACACAGTGCACACTGACAGTGACCAGGAGCAGGGACTGGTACCCCACACTCCATCAAACACAGTGCTCACTGACAGTGACCAGGAGCAGGGACTGATACCCCACACTCCATCAAACGCAGTGCTCACTGACAGTGACCAGGAGCGGGGACTGATACCCCACACTCCATCAAACACAGTGCTCACTGACAGTGACCAGGAGCGGGGACTCATACCACACACTCCACCAAACACAGTGCTCACTGACAGTGACCAGGAGCAGGGACTGATACCCCACACTCCATCGAACACAGTGCACACTGACAGTGACCAGGAGCAGGGACTGATACCCCACACTCCATCAAACACAGTGCTCACTGACAGTGACCAGGAGCAGGGACTGATACCCCACACACAGTCAAACACAGTGCTCACCGACAGTGACCAGCAGCAGGGACTGATACCCCACTCTCCATCAAACACAGTGCTCACTGACAGTGACTAGGGTCAGGGACTGATAGCCCACACACAATCAAACACAGTGCACACTGACAGTGACCAGGAGCAGGGACTGATACCCCACACTCCACCAAACACAGTGCTCACTGACAGTGACCAGGAGCAGGGACTGATACCCCACACTCCATCAAACACAGTGCTCACTGACAGTGACCAGGAGCTGGGACTGATACCCCACACTCCATCAAACACAGTGCTCACTGACAGTGACCAGGAGCTGGGACTGATACCCCACACTCCATCAAACACAGTGCTCACTGACAGTGACCAGGGGCACGGACTGATACCCCACACTCCATCAAACACAGTACTCACTGACAGTGACCAGGAGCTGGGACTGATACCCCACACTGCATCAAACGCTGTGCTCACTGACAGTGACCAGGAGCAGGCACTGATACCCCACACTCCATCGAACACAGTGCACACTGACAGTGACCAGGAGCAGGGACTGATACCCCACACTCCATCAAACACAGTGCTCACTGACAGTGACCAGGAGCTGGGACTGATACCCCACACTCCATCAAACACAGTGCTCACTGACAGTGACAAGGAGCTGGGACTGATACCCCACACTCCATCAAACACAGTGCTCACTGACAGTGATCAGGAGCAGGGACTCATACCCCACACTCCATCAAACACAGCGCTCACTGACAGTGACTAGGGGCAGGGACTGATACCCCACACTCCATCAAACACAGTGGATACCGACAGTGACCAGGTGCAGGGACTGATACCCCACACTCCATCAAACACAGTGCTCACCGACAGTGACCAGGAGCAGGGATTGATACCCCACACTCCATCGAACACAGTGCACACTGACAGTGACCAGGAGCAGGGACTGATACCCCACACTCCATCAAACACAGTGCTCACTGACAGTGACCAGGAGCAGGGACTGATACCCCACACTCCATCAAACACAGTGCTCACCGACAGTGACCTGGAGCAGGGACTGATACCCCACACTCCATCAAACACAGTGCACACTGACAGTGACCAGGAGCAGGGACTGATACCCCACACTCCATCAAACACAGTGCTCACTGACAGTGACAAGGAGCAGGGACTGATACCCCACACTCCATCAAACACACTGCTCAACGACAGTGACCAGGAGCAGGGCCTGATACCCCACACTCCATCAAACGCAGTGCACACTGACAGTGACCAGGAGCAGGGACTGATACCCCACACTCCATCAAACACAGTGCTCACTGACAGTGACCAGGAGCGGGGACTGATACCACACACTGCACCAAACACAGTGCTCACTGACAGTGACCAGGAGCTGGGACTGATACCACACACTCCATCAAACACAGTGCTCACTGACAGTGACCTGGAGCAGGGACTGATACCCCACACTCCATCAAACACAGTGCTCACTGACAGTGACCAGGAGCAGGGACTGATACCCCACACTCCATCAAATACAGTGCTCACCGACAGTGACCGGCAGCAGGGACTGACACCCCACTCTCCATCAAACACAGCGCTCACTGACAGTGACGAGGAGCAGAGACTGATACCCCACACTCCATCAAACACAGTGCTCACTGACAGTGACTAGGGTCAGGGACTGATAGCCCACACACAATCAAACACAGTGCTCACTGACAGTGACCAGGAGCAGGGACTGATACCCAACACTCCACCAAACACAGTGCTCACTGACAGTGACCAGGAGCAGGGACTGATACCCCACACTCCATCAAACACAGTGCACACTGACAGTGACCAGGACCTGGGACTGATACCCCACACTCCATCAAACACAGTGCTCACTGACAGTGGCCAGGAGCTGGGACTGATACCCCACACTCCATCAAACACAGTGCTCTCTGACAGTGACAAGGGGCTGGGACTTATACCCCACACTCCATCAAACACAGTGCTCACTGACAGTGACCAGGAGCAGGGACTGATACCCCACACTCCATCAAACACAGTGCTCACTGACAGTGACCAGGAGCAGGGACTGATACCCCACACTACATCAAACGCTGTGCTCACTGACAGTGACCAGGAGCAGGGACTGATCCACACTCCATCGAACACAGTGCACACTGACAGTGAGCAGGAGCAGGGACTGATACCCCACACTCCATCAAACACAGTGCTCACTGACAGTGACCAAGAGCTGGGACTGATACCCTACACTCCATCGAATACAGTGCACACTGACAGTGACCAGGAGCAGGGACTGATACCCCACACTCCATCAAACACAGTGCTCACTGACAGTGACCAGGAGCTGGGACTGATACCCCACACTCCATCAAACACAGTGCTCACTGACAGTGACCAGGAGCAGGGACTGATACCCCACACTCCATCAAACACAGTGCTCACTGACAGTGACCAGGAGCAGGGACTGATACCCCACGCTCCATCAAACACAGTGCTCACCGACAGTGACCTGGAGCAGGGACTGATACCCCACACTCCATCAAACACAGTGCTCACTGACAGTGACCAGGAGCAGGGACTGATACCCCACACTCCATCAAACACAGTGCTCACCGACAGTGACCTGGAGCAGGGACTGATACCCCACACTCCATCAAACACAGTGCTCACCGACAGTGACCAGGAGCAGGGACTGATACCCCACACTCCATCAAACGCAGTGCACACTGACAGTGACCAGGAGCAGGGACTGATACCCCACACTCCATCAAACACAGTGCTCACTGACAGTGACCAGGAGCGGGGACTGATACCACACACTCCATCAAACACAGTGCTCACTGACAGTGACCAGGAACTGGGACTGATACCCCACACTCCATCAAACAGAGTGCTCACTGACAGTGACCAGGAGCAGGGACTGATACCCCACACTCCATCAAACACAGTGCTCACTGACAGTGACCAGGAGCAGGGACTGATACCCCACACACAGTCAAACACAGTGCTCACTGACAGTGACCAGGAGCAGGGACTGATACCCCCCACTCCATCAAATACAGTGCTCACTGACAGTGACCAGGAGCAGGGACTGATACCCCACACTCCATCAAGCACAGTGCTCACTGACAGTGACCAGGAGCAGGGACTGATACCCCACACACAGTCAAACACAGTGCTCACTGACAGTGACCAGGAGCAGGGACTGATACCCCCCACTCCATCAAACACAGTGCTCACCGACAGTGACCAGCAGCAGGGACTGATACCCCACTCTCCATCAAACACAGCGCTCACTGACAGTGACGAGGAGCAGAGACTGATACCCCACACTCCATCAAACACAGTGCTCACTGACAGTGACTAGGGTCAGGGACTGATAGCCCACACACAATCAAACACAGTGCTCACTGACAGTGACCAGGACCAGGGACAGATACCCCACACTCCATCAAACACAGTGCTCACCGACAGTGACCAGCAGCAGGGACTGATACCCCACACTCCATCAAACACAGTGCTCACTGACAGTGACCAGGAGCAGGGACTGATACCCCACACTCCATCGAACACAGTGCACACTGACAGTGACCAGGAGCCGGGACAGATACCCCACACTCCACCAAACACAGTGCTCACTGACAGTGACCAGGAGCAGGGACTGATACCCCACACTCCACCAAACACAGTGCACACTGACAGTGACCAGGAGCCGGGACAGACACCCCACACTCCATCAAACACAGTGCACACTGACAGTGACCAGGAGCAGGGACTGATACCCCACACTCCATCAAACACAGTGCACACTGACAGTGACCAGGAGCTGGGACTGATACCCCACACTCCATCAAACACAGTGCTCACTGACAGTGACCAGGAGCTGGGACTGATACCCTACACTCCATCGAACACAGTGCACACTGACAGTGACCAGGAGCAGGGACTGATACCCCACACTCCATCGAACACAGTGCACACTGACAGTGACCAGGAGCTGGGACTGATACCCCACACTCCATCAAACGCTGTGCTCACTGACAGTGACCAGGAGCAGGGACTGATACCCCACACTCCATCAAACACAGTGCTCACTGACAGTGACCAGGAGCAGGGACTGTTACCCCACACTCCATCAAACGCTGTGCTCACTGACAGTGACCAGGAGCAGGGACTGATACCCCACACTCCATCAAACACAGTGCTCACTGACAGTGACCAGGAGCTGGGACTGATACCCTACACTCCATCGAACACAGTGCACACTGACAGTGACCAGGAGCAGGGACTGATACCCCACACTCCATCAAACACAGTGCTCACTGACAGTGACCAGGAGCTGGGACTGATACCCCACACTCCATCAAACACAGCGCTCACTGACAGTGACTAGGGGCAGGTACTGATACCCAACACTCAATCAAACACAGTGGATACCGACAGTGACCAGGTGCAGGGACTGATACCCCACACTCCATCAAACACAGTGCTCACCGACAGTGACCAGGAGCAGGGACTGCTACCCCACACTCCATCGAACACAGTGCACACTGACAGTGACCAGGAGCAGGGACTGATACCCCACACTCCATCAAACACAGTGCTCACTGACAGTGACCAGGAGCAGGGACTGATACCCCACACTCCATCAAACACACTGCTCACCGACAGTGACCAGGAGCAGGGACTGATACCCCACACTCCATCAAACGCAGTGCTCACTGACAGTGACCAGGAGCGGGGACTGATACCACACACTCCATCAAACACAGTGCTCACTGACAGTGACCAGGAGCAGGGACTGATAACCCACTCTCCATCAAACACAGCGCTCACTGACAGTGACCAAGAGCAGAGACTGATACCCCACACTCCATCAAACACAGTGCTCACTGACAGTGACCAGGAGAAGGGACTGATAGCCCCCACTCCATCAAATACAGTTCTCACCGACAGTGATCAGCAGCAGGGACTGATAACCCACTCTCCATCAAACACAGCGCTCTCTGACAGTGACCAAGAGCAGAGACTGATACCCCACACTCCATCAAACGCTGTGCTCACTGACAGTGACCAGGAGCAGGGACTGATACCCCACACTCCATCAAACACAGTGCTCACTGACAGTGACCAGGAGCTGGGACTGATACCCTACACTCCATCGAACACAGTGCACACTGACAGTGACCAGGAGCAGGGACTGATACCCCACATTCCATCAAACACAGTGCTCACTGACAGTGACCAGGAGCTGGGACTGATACCCCACACTCCATCAAACACAGCGCTCACTGACAGTGACGAGGGGCAGGTACTGATACCCAACACTCAATCAAACACAGTGGATACCGACAGTGACCAGGTGCAGGGACTGATACCCCACACTCCATCAAACTCAGTGCTCACCGACAGTGACCAGGAGCAGGGACTGCTACCCCACACTCCATCGAACACAGTACACACTGACAGTGACCAGGAGCAGGGACTCATACCCCACACTCCATCAAACACAGTGCTCACTGACAGTGACCAGCAGCAGGGACTGATACCCCACACTCCATCAAACACAGTGCTCACTGTCAGTGACCAGGAGCAGGGACTGATACCCCACACTCCATCAAACACAGTGCACAGTGACAGTGACCAGGAGCAGGGACTGATACCCGACACTCCATCAAACACAGTGCTCACTGACAGTGACCAGGAGCTGGGACTGATACCCCACACTCCATCGAACACAGTGCACACTGACAGTGACCAGGAGCAGGGACTGATACCCCACACTCCATCAAACACAGTGCTCACTGACAGTGACCAGGAGCTGGGACTGATACCCCACACTCCATCGAACACAGTGCAGACTGACAGTGACCAGGAGCAGGGACTGATACCCCACACTCCATCAAACACAGTGCTCACTGACAGTGACCAGGAGCAGGGACTGATACCCCACACTCCATCAAACACAGCGCTCACTGACAGTGACTAGGGGCAGGGACTGATACCCCACACTCCATCAAACACAGTGGATACCGACAGTGACCAGGTGCAGGGACTGATACCCCACACTCCATCAAACACAGTGCTCACCGACAGTGACCAGGAGCTGGGACTGATACCCCACACTCCATCAAACACAGTGCTCACTGACAGTGACCAGGAGCAGGGATTGATACCCCACACTCCATCAAACGCTGTGCTCACTGACAGTGACCAGGAGCAGGGACTGATACCCCACACTCCATCGAACACAGTGCATACTGACAGTGACCAGGAGCAGGGACTGATACCCCACACTCCATCAAACACAGTGCTCACCGACAGTGACCAGCAGCAGGGACTGATACCCCACACTCCATCAAACGCTGTGCTCACTGACAGTGACCAGGAGCAGGGACTGATACCCCACGCTCCATCAAACACAGTGCTCACCGACAGTGACCAGGAGCAGGGATTGATACCCCACACTCCATCGAACACAGTGCACACTGACAGTGACCAGGAGCAGGGACCGATACCCCACACTCCATCGAACACAGTGCACACTGACAGTGACCAGGAACAGGGACTGATACCCCACACTCCATCAAACACAGTGCTCACCGACAGTGACCAGGAGCTGGGACTGATACCCCACACTCCATCAAACGCAGTGCACACTGACAGTGACCAGGAGCAGGGACTGATACCCCACACTCCATCAAACACAGTGCTCACCGACAGTGACCAGCAGCAGGGACTGATACCCCACACTCCATCAAACGCTGTGCTCACTGACAGTGACCAGGAGCAGGGACTGATACCCCACACTCCATCAAACACAGTGCTCACCGACAGTGACCAGGAGCAGGGATTGATACCCCACACTCCATCGAACACAGTGCACACTGACAGTGACCAGGAGCAGGGACCGATACCCCACACTCCATCGAACACAGTGCAGACTGACAGTGACCAGGAACAGGGACTGATACCCCACACTCCATCAAACACTGTGCTCACTGACAGTGACGAGGAGCAGGGACTGATACCCCACACTCCATCAAACACAGTGCTCACTGACAGTGACCAGGAGCAGGGACTGATACCCCACACTCCATCAAACACAGTGCTCACCGACAGTGACCAGGAGCAGGGACTGATACCCCACACTCCATCAAACACAGTGCTCACCGACAGTGACCAGCAGCAGGGACTGATACCCCACACTCCATCAAACGCAGTGCACACTGACAGTGACCAGGAGCAGGGACTGATACCCGACACTCCATCAAACACAGTGCTCACTGACAGTGACCAGGAGCAGGGACTGATACCCCACACTCCATCAAACACAGTGCTCACTGACAGTGACCAGGAGCAGGGACTGATACCCCACACTCCATCAAACACAGTGCACACTGACAGTGACCAGGAGCAGGGACTCATACCCCACACTCCATCAAACACAGTGCTCACTGACAGTGACCAGGAGCTGGGACTGATATCCCACACTCCATCAAACGCTGTGCTCACTGACAGTGACCAGGAGCAGGGACTGATACCCCACACTCCATCAAACGCTGTGCTCACTGACAGTGACCAGGAGCAGGGACTGATACCCCACACTCCATCGAACACAGTGCACACTGACAGTGACCAGGAGCAGGGACTGATACCCCACACTCCATCAAACACAGTGCTCACTGACAGTGACCAGGAGCAGGGACTGATACCCCACACTCCATCAAACACAGTGCTCACTGACAGTGACCAGGAGCTGGGACTGATACCCACACTCCATCAAACACAGTGCTCACCGACAGTGACCAGGAGCAGGGACTGATACCCCACACTCCATCAAACACAGTGCTCACTGACAGTGACCAGGAGCTGGGACTGATACCCCATACTCCATCGAACACAGTGCAGACTGACAGTGACCAGGAGCTGGGACTGATACCCCACACTCCATCAAACACAGTGCTCACTGACAGTGACCAGGAGCAGGGACTGATACCCCACACTCCATCAAACACAGTGCTCACCGACAGTGACCAGGAGCAGGGACTGATACCCCACACTCCATCAAACACAGTGCTCACCGACAGTGACCAGCAGCAGGGACTGATACCCCACACTCCATGAAACGCAGTGCACACTGACAGTGACCAGGAGCAGGGACTGATACCCGACACTCCATCAAACACAGTGCTCACTGACAGTGACCAGGAGCAGGGACTGATACCCCACACTCCATCAAACACAGTGCTCACTGACAGTGACCAGGAGCAGGGACTGATACTCCACACTCCATCAAACACAGTGCACACTGACAGTGACCAGGAGCAGGGACTCATACCCCACACTCCATCAAACACAGTGCTCACTGACAGTGACCAGGAGCTGGGACTGATATCCCACACTCCATCAAACGCTGTGCTCACTGACAGTGACCAGGAGCAGGGACTGATACCCCACACTCCATCAAACGCTGTGCTCACTGACAGTGACCAGGAGCAGGGACTGATACCCCACACTCCATCGAACACAGTGCACACTGACAGTGACCAGGAGCAGGGACTGATACCCCACACTCCATCAAACACAGTGCTCACTGACAGTGACCAGGAGCTGGGACTGATACCCCACACTCCATCGAACACAGTGCACACTGACAGTGACCAGGAGCAGGGACTGATACCCCACACTCCATCAAACACAGTGCTCACTGACAGTGACCAGGAGCTGGGACTGATACCCCACACTCCATCAAACACAGTGCTCACCGACAGTGACCAGGAGCAGGGACTGATACCCCACACTCCATCAAACACAGTGCTCACTGACAGTGACCAGGAGCTGGGACTGATACCCCATACTCCATCGAACACAGTGCAGACTGATAGTGACCAGGAGCTGGGACTGATACCCCACACTCCATCAAACACAGTGCTCACTGACAGTGACCAGGAGCAGGGACTGATACCCCACACTCCATCAAACACAGTGCTCACCGACAGTGACCAGGAGCAGGGACTGATACCCCACACTCCATCAAACACAGTGCTCACTGACAGTGACCAGGAGCAGGGACTAATACCCCACACTCCATCAAAGACAGTGCTCATTGACAGTGACCAGGAGCGGGGACTGATACCCACACTCCATCAAACACAGTGCTCACTGACAGTGACCAGGAGCAGGGACTGATACCCCACACTCCATCAAACACAGTGCTCACTGACAGTGACCAGGAGCAGGGACTGATACCCCCCACTCCATCAAATATAGTGCTCACCGACAGTGACCAGCAGCAGGGACTGATACCCCACTCTCCATCAAACACAGCGCTCACTGACAGTGACCAGGAGCAGAGACTGATACCCGACACTCCATCAAACACAGTGCTCACTGACAGTGACTAGGGTCAGGGACTGATACCCCACACTCCATCAAACACAGTGCTCACCGACAGTGACCAGCAGCAGGGACTGATACCCCACACTCCATCAAACACAGTGCTCACTGACAGTGACCAGGAGCAGGGACTGATACCCCACACTCCATCAAACGCAGTGCTCACTGACAGTGACCAGGAGCAGGGACTGACACCCCACACTCCATCAAACACAGTGGATACCGACAGTGACCAGGGGCACGGACTGATACCCCATACTCCATCAAACACAGTGCTCACTGACAGTGACCAGGAGCAGGGACTGATACCCCACACTCCATCAAACACAGTGCTCACTGACAGTGACCAGGAGCTGGGACTGATACCCCACACTCCATCGAACACAGTGCACACTGACAGTGACCAGGAGCAGGGACTGATACCCCACATTCCATCAAACACAGTGCTCACTGACAGTGACCAGGAGCTGGGACTGATACCCCACACTCCATCAAACACAGCGCTCACTGACAGTGACTAGGGGCAGGTACTGATACCCAACACTCAATCAAACACAGTGGATACCGACAGTGACCAGGTGCAGGGACTGATACCCCACACTCCATCAAACTCAGTGCTCACCGACAGTGACCAGGAGCAGGGACTGCTACCCCACACTCCATCGAACACAGTACACACTGACAGTGACCAGGAGCAGGGACTCATACCCCACACTCCATCAAACACAGTGCTCACTGACAGTGACCAGCAGCAGGGACTGATACCCCACACTCCATCAAACACAGTGCTCACTGTCAGTGACCAGGAGCAGGGACTGATACCCCACACTCCATCAAACACAGTGCACAGTGACAGTGACCAGGAGCAGGGACTGATACCCGACACTCCATCAAACACAGTGCTCACTGACAGTGACCAGGAGCTGGGACTGATACCCCACACTCCATCGAACACAGTGCACACTGACAGTGACCAGGAGCAGGGACTGATACCCCACACTCCATCAAACACAGTGCTCACTGACAGTGACCAGGAGCTGGGACTGATACCCCACACTCCATCGAACACAGTGCAGACTGACAGTGACCAGGAGCAGGGACTGATACCCCACACTCCATCAAACACAGTGCTCACTGACAGTGACCAGGAGCAGGGACTGATACCCCACACTCCATCAAACACAGCGCTCACTGACAGTGACTAGGGGCAGGGACTGATACCCCACACTCCATCAAACACAGTGGATACCGACAGTGACCAGGTGCAGGGACTGATACCCCACACTCCATCAAACACAGTGCTCACCGACAGTGACCAGGAGCTGGGACTGATACCCCACACTCCATCAAACACAGTGCTCACTGACAGTGACCAGGAGCAGGGATTGATACCCCACACTCCATCAAACGCTGTGCTCACTGACAGTGACCAGGAGCAGGGACTGATACCCCACACTCCATCGAACACAGTGCATACTGACAGTGACCAGGAGCAGGGACTGATACCCCACACTCCATCAAACACAGTGCTCACCGACAGTGACCAGCAGCAGGGACTGATACCCCACACTCCATCAAACGCTGTGCTCACTGACAGTGACCAGGAGCAGGGACTGATACCCCACACTCCATCAAACACAGTGCTCACCGACAGTGACCAGGAGCAGGGATTGATACCCCACACTCCATCGAACACAGTGCACACTGACAGTGACCAGGAGCAGGGACCGATACCCCACACTCCATCGAACACAGTGCACACTGACAGTGACCAGGAACAGGGACTGATACCCCACACTCCATCAAACACAGTGCTCACCGACAGTGACCAGGAGCTGGGACTGATACCCCACACTCCATCAAACGCAGTGCACACTGACAGTGACCAGGAGCAGGGACTGATACCCCACACTCCATCAAACACAGTGCTCACCGACAGTGACCAGCAGCAGGGACTGATACCCCACACTCCATCAAACGCTGTGCTCACTGACAGTGACCAGGAGCAGGGACTGATACCCCACACTCCATCAAACACAGTGCTCACCGACAGTGACCAGGAGCAGGGATTGATACCCCACACTCCATCGAACACAGTGCACACTGACAGTGACCAGGAGCAGGGACCGATACCCCACACTCCATCGAACACAGTGCAGACTGACAGTGACCAGGAACAGGGACTGATACCCCACACTCCATCAAACACTGTGCTCACTGACAGTGACGAGGAGCAGGGACTGATACCCCACACTCCATCAAACACAGTGCTCACTGACAGTGACCAGGAGCAGGGACTGATACCCCACACTCCATCAAACACAGTGCTCACCGACAGTGACCAGGAGCAGGGACTGATACCCCACACTCCATCAAACACAGTGCTCACCGACAGTGACCAGCAGCAGGGACTGATACCCCACACTCCATCAAACGCAGTGCACACTGACAGTGACCAGGAGCAGGGACTGATACCCGACACTCCATCAAACACAGTGCTCACTGACAGTGACCAGGAGCAGGGACTGATACCCCACACTCCATCAAACACAGTGCTCACTGACAGTGACCAGGAGCAGGGACTGATACCCCACACTCCATCAAACACAGTGCACACTGACAGTGACCAGGAGCAGGGACTCATACCCCACACTCCATCAAACACAGTGCTCACTGACAGTGACCAGGAGCTGGGACTGATATCCCACACTCCATCAAACGCTGTGCTCACTGACAGTGACCAGGAGCAGGGACTGATACCCCACACTCCATCAAACACAGTGCTCACTGACAGTGACCAGGAGCAGGGACTGATACCCCACACTCCATCAAACACAGTGCTCACTGACAGTGACCAGGAGCTGGGACTGATACCCACACTCCATCAAACACAGTGCTCACCGACAGTGACCAGGAGCAGGGACTGATACCCCACACTCCATCAAACACAGTGCTCACTGACAGTGACCAGGAGCTGGGACTGATACCCCATACTCCATCGAACACAGTGCAGACTGACAGTGACCAGGAGCTGGGACTGATACCCCACACTCCATCAAACACAGTGCTCACTGACAGTGACCAGGAGCAGGGACTGATACCCCACACTCCATCAAACACAGTGCTCACCGACAGTGACCAGGAGCAGGGACTGATACCCCACACTCCATCAAACACAGTGCTCACCGACAGTGACCAGCAGCAGGGACTGATACCCCACACTCCATGAAACGCAGTGCACACTGACAGTGACCAGGAGCAGGGACTGATACCCGACACTCCATCAAACACAGTGCTCACTGACAGTGACCAGGAGCAGGGACTGATACCCCACACTCCATCAAACACAGTGCTCACTGACAGTGACCAGGAGCAGGGACTGATACTCCACACTCCATCAAACACAGTGCACACTGACAGTGACCAGGAGCAGGGACTCATACCCCACACTCCATCAAACACAGTGCTCACTGACAGTGACCAGGAGCTGGGACTGATATCCCACACTCCATCAAACGCTGTGCTCACTGACAGTGACCAGGAGCAGGGACTGATACCCCACACTCCATCAAACGCTGTGCTCACTGACAGTGACCAGGAGCAGGGACTGATACCCCACACTCCATCGAACACAGTGCACACTGACAGTGACCAGGAGCAGGGACTGATACCCCACACTCCATCAAACACAGTGCTCACTGACAGTGACCAGGAGCTGGGACTGATACCCCACACTCCATCGAACACAGTGCACACTGACAGTGACCAGGAGCAGGGACTGATACCCCACACTCCATCAAACACAGTGCTCACTGACAGTGACCAGGAGCTGGGACTGATACCCCACACTCCATCAAACACAGTGCTCACCGACAGTGACCAGGAGCAGGGACTGATACCCCACACTCCATCAAACACAGTGCTCACTGACAGTGACCAGGAGCTGGGACTGATACCCCATACTCCATCGAACACAGTGCAGACTGATAGTGACCAGGAGCTGGGACTGATACCCCACACTCCATCAAACACAGTGCTCACTGACAGTGACCAGGAGCAGGGACTGATACCCCACACTCCATCAAACACAGTGCTCACCGACAGTGACCAGGAGCAGGGACTGATACCCCACACTCCATCAAACACAGTGCTCACTGACAGTGACCAGGAGCAGGGACTAATACCCCACACTCCATCAAAGACAGTGCTCATTGACAGTGACCAGGAGCGGGGACTGATACCCACACTCCATCAAACACAGTGCTCACTGACAGTGACCAGGAGCAGGGACTGATACCCCACACTCCATCAAACACAGTGCTCACTGACAGTGACCAGGAGCAGGGACTGATACCCCCCACTCCATCAAATATAGTGCTCACCGACAGTGACCAGCAGCAGGGACTGATACCCCACTCTCCATCAAACACAGCGCTCACTGACAGTGACCAGGAGCAGAGACTGATACCCGACACTCCATCAAACACAGTGCTCACTGACAGTGACTAGGGTCAGGGACTGATACCCCACACTCCATCAAACACAGTGCTCACCGACAGTGACCAGCAGCAGGGACTGATACCCCACACTCCATCAAACACAGTGCTCACTGACAGTGACCAGGAGCAGGGACTGATACCCCACACTCCATCAAACGCAGTGCTCACTGACAGTGACCAGGAGCAGGGACTGACACCCCACACTCCATCAAACACAGTGGATACCGACAGTGACCAGGGGCACGGACTGATACCCCATACTCCATCAAACACAGTGCTCACTGACAGTGACCAGGAGCAGGGACTGATACCCCACACTCCATCAAACACAGTGCTCACTGACAGTGACCAGGAGCTGGGACTGATACCCCACACTCCATCGAACACAGTGCACACTGACAGTGACCAGGAGCAGGGACTGATACCCCACATTCCATCAAACACAGTGCTCACTGACAGTGACCAGGAGCTGGGACTGATACCCCACACTCCATCAAACACAGCGCTCACTGACAGTGACTAGGGGCAGGTACTGATACCCAACACTCAATCAAACACAGTGGATACCGACAGTGACCAGGTGCAGGGACTGATACCCCACACTCCATCAAACTCAGTGCTCACCGACAGTGACCAGGAGCAGGGACTGCTACCCCACACTCCATCGAACACAGTACACACTGACAGTGACCAGGAGCAGGGACTCATACCCCACACTCCATCAAACACAGTGCTCACTGACAGTGACCAGCAGCAGGGACTGATACCCCACACTCCATCAAACACAGTGCTCACTGTCAGTGACCAGGAGCAGGGACTGATACCCCACACTCCATCAAACACAGTGCACAGTGACAGTGACCAGGAGCAGGGACTGATACCCGACACTCCATCAAACACAGTGCTCACTGACAGTGACCAGGAGCTGGGACTGATACCCCACACTCCATCGAACACAGTGCACACTGACAGTGACCAGGAGCAGGGACTGATACCCCACACTCCATCAAACACAGTGCTCACTGACAGTGACCAGGAGCTGGGACTGATACCCCACACTCCATCGAACACAGTGCAGACTGACAGTGACCAGGAGCAGGGACTGATACCCCACACTCCATCAAACACAGTGCTCACTGACAGTGACCAGGAGCAGGGACTGATACCCCACACTCCATCAAACACAGCGCTCACTGACAGTGACTAGGGGCAGGGACTGATACCCCACACTCCATCAAACACAGTGGATACCGACAGTGACCAGGTGCAGGGACTGATACCCCACACTCCATCAAACACAGTGCTCACCGACAGTGACCAGGAGCTGGGACTGATACCCCACACTCCATCAAACACAGTGCTCACTGACAGTGACCAGGAGCAGGGATTGATACCCCACACTCCATCAAACGCTGTGCTCACTGACAGTGACCAGGAGCAGGGACTGATACCCCACACTCCATCGAACACAGTGCATACTGACAGTGACCAGGAGCAGGGACTGATACCCCACACTCCATCAAACACAGTGCTCACCGACAGTGACCAGCAGCAGGGACTGATACCCCACACTCCATCAAACGCTGTGCTCACTGACAGTGACCAGGAGCAGGGACTGATACCCCACACTCCATCAAACACAGTGCTCACCGACAGTGACCAGGAGCAGGGATTGATACCCCACACTCCATCGAACACAGTGCACACTGACAGTGACCAGGAGCAGGGACCGATACCCCACACTCCATCGAACACAGTGCACACTGACAGTGACCAGGAACAGGGACTGATACCCCACACTCCATCAAACACAGTGCTCACCGACAGTGACCAGGAGCTGGGACTGATACCCCACACTCCATCAAACGCAGTGCACACTGACAGTGACCAGGAGCAGGGACTGATACCCCACACTCCATCAAACACAGTGCTCACCGACAGTGACCAGCAGCAGGGACTGATACCCCACACTCCATCAAACGCTGTGCTCACTGACAGTGACCAGGAGCAGGGACTGATACCCCACACTCCATCAAACACAGTGCTCACCGACAGTGACCAGGAGCAGGGATTGATACCCCACACTCCATCGAACACAGTGCACACTGACAGTGACCAGGAGCAGGGACCGATACCCCACACTCCATCGAACACAGTGCAGACTGACAGTGACCAGGAACAGGGACTGATACCCCACACTCCATCAAACACTGTGCTCACTGACAGTGACGAGGAGCAGGGACTGATACCCCACACTCCATCAAACACAGTGCTCACTGACAGTGACCAGGAGCAGGGACTGATACCCCACACTCCATCAAACACAGTGCTCACCGACAGTGACCAGGAGCAGGGACTGATACCCCACACTCCATCAAACACAGTGCTCACCGACAGTGACCAGCAGCAGGGACTGATACCCCACACTCCATCAAACGCAGTGCACACTGACAGTGACCAGGAGCAGGGACTGATACCCGACACTCCATCAAACACAGTGCTCACTGACAGTGACCAGGAGCAGGGACTGATACCCCACACTCCATCAAACACAGTGCTCACTGACAGTGACCAGGAGCAGGGACTGATACCCCACACTCCATCAAACACAGTGCACACTGACAGTGACCAGGAGCAGGGACTCATACCCCACACTCCATCAAACACAGTGCTCACTGACAGTGACCAGGAGCTGGGACTGATATCCCACACTCCATCAAACGCTGTGCTCACTGACAGTGACCAGGAGCAGGGACTGATACCCCACACTCCATCAAACGCTGTGCTCACTGACAGTGACCAGGAGCAGGGACTGATACCCCACACTCCATCGAACACAGTGCACACTGACAGTGACCAGGAGCAGGGACTGATACCCCACACTCCATCAAACACAGTGCTCACTGACAGTGACCAGGAGCTGGGACTGATACCCCACACTCCATCGAACACAGTGCACACTGACAGTGACCAGGAGCAGGGACTGATACCCCACACTCCATCAAACACAGTGCTCACTGACAGTGACCAGGAGCTGGGACTGATACCCCACACTCCATCAAACACAGTGCTCACCGACAGTGACCAGGAGCAGGGACTGATACCCCACACTCCATCAAACACAGTGCTCACTGACAGTGACCAGGAGCTGGGACTGATACCCCATACTCCATCGAACACAGTGCAGACTGACAGTGACCAGGAGCTGGGACTGATACCCCACACTCCATCAAACACAGTGCTCACTGACAGTGACCAGGAGCAGGGACTGATACCCCACACTCCATCAAACACAGTGCTCACCGACAGTGACCAGGAGCAGGGACTGATACCCCACACTCCATCAAACACAGTGCTCACCGACAGTGACCAGCAGCAGGGACTGATACCCCACACTCCATGAAACGCAGTGCACACTGACAGTGACCAGGAGCAGGGACTGATACCCGACACTCCATCAAACACAGTGCTCACTGACAGTGACCAGGAGCAGGGACTGATACCCCACACTCCATCAAACACAGTGCTCACTGACAGTGACCAGGAGCAGGGACTGATACCCCACACTCCATCAAACACAGTGCACACTGACAGTGACCAGGAGCAGGGACTCATACCCCACACTCCATCAAACACAGTGCTCACTGACAGTGACCAGGAGCTGGGACTGATATCCCACACTCCATCAAACGCTGTGCTCACTGACAGTGACCAGGAGCAGGGACTGATACCCCACACTCCATCAAACGCTGTGCTCACTGACAGTGACCAGGAGCAGGGACTGATACCCCACACTCCATCGAACACAGTGCACACTGACAGTGACCAGGAGCAGGGACTGATACCCCACACTCCATCAAACACAGTGCTCACTGACAGTGACCAGGAGCTGGGACTGATACCCCACACTCCATCGAACACAGTGCACACTGACAGTGACCAGGAGCAGGGACTGATACCCCACACTCCATCAAACACAGTGCTCACTGACAGTGACCAGGAGCTGGGACTGATACCCCACACTCCATCAAACACAGTGCTCACCGACAGTGACCAGGAGCAGGGACTGATACCCCACACTCCATCAAACACAGTGCTCACTGACAGTGACCAGGAGCTGGGACTGATACCCCATACTCCATCGAACACAGTGCAGACTGATAGTGACCAGGAGCTGGGACTGATACCCCACACTCCATCAAACACAGTGCTCACTGACAGTGACCAGGAGCAGGGACTGATACCCCACACTCCATCAAACACAGTGCTCACCGACAGTGACCAGGAGCAGGGACTGATACCCCACACTCCATCAAACACAGTGCTCACTGACAGTGACCAGGAGCAGGGACTAATACCCCACACTCCATCAAAGACAGTGCTCATTGACAGTGACCAGGAGCGGGGACTGATACCCACACTCCATCAAACACAGTGCTCACTGACAGTGACCAGGAGCAGGGACTGATACCCCACACTCCATCAAACACAGTGCTCACTGACAGTGACCAGGAGCAGGGACTGATACCCCCCACTCCATCAAATATAGTGCTCACCGACAGTGACCAGCAGCAGGGACTGATACCCCACTCTCCATCAAACACAGCGCTCACTGACAGTGACCAGGAGCAGAGACTGATACCCGACACTCCATCAAACACAGTGCTCACTGACAGTGACTAGGGTCAGGGACTGATACCCCACACTCCATCAAACACAGTGCTCACCGACAGTGACCAGCAGCAGGGACTGATACCCCACACTCCATCAAACACAGTGCTCACTGACAGTGACCAGGAGCAGGGACTGATACCCCACACTCCATCAAACGCAGTGCTCACTGACAGTGACCAGGAGCAGGGACTGACACCCCACACTCCATCAAACACAGTGGATACCGACAGTGACCAGGGGCACGGACTGATACCCCACACTCCATCAAACACAGTGCTCACTGACAGTGACCAGGAGCAGGGACTGATACCCCACACTCCATCAAACACAGTGCTCACCGACAGTGACCAGGAGCAGGGACTGATACCCCACACTCCATCAAACACAGTGCTCACTGACAGTGACCAGGAGCAGGGACTGATACCCCACACTCCATCAAATACAGTGCTCACTGACATTGACCAGGAGCTGGGACTGATACCCCACACTCCATCAAACACAGTGCACACTGACAGTGACCAGGAGCAGGGACTGATACCCCACACTCCATCGAACACAGTGCTCACCGACAGTGACCAGGAGCAGGGACTGATACCCCACACTCCATCAAACACAGTGCTCACTGACAGTGACCAGGAGCAGGGACTGATACCCCACACTCCATCAAACAGTGTGCACACTGACAGTGACCAGGAGCAGGGACTGATACCCCACACTCCATCAAACACAGTGCTCACCGACAGTGACCAGGAGCAGGGACTGATACCCCACACTCCATCAAACACAGTGCTCACTGACAGTGACCAGGAGCAGGGACTGATACCCCACACTCCATCAAACGCTGTGCTCACTGACAGTGACCAGGAGCAGGGACTGATACCCCACACTCCATCGAACACAGTGCTCACTGACAGTGACCAGGAGCGGGGACTGATACCCCACACTCCATCAAACACAGTGCTCACTGACAGTGACCAGGAGCAGGGACTGATACCCCACACTCCATCAAACACAGTGCTCACTGACAGTGACCAGGAGCAGGGACTGATACCCCACACTCCATCGAACACAGTGCACACTGACAGTGACCAGGAGCGGGGACTGATACCCCACACTCCATCGAACACAGTGCACACTAACAGTGACCAGGAGCAGGGACTGATACCCCACACTCCATCAAACACAGCGCTCACTGACAATGACTAGGGGCAGGGACTGATACCCCACACTCCATCAAACACAGTGGATACCGACAGTGACCAGGTGCAGGGACTGATACCCCACACTCCATCAAACACAGTGCTCACCGACAGTGACCAGGAGCAGGGACTGATACCCCACACTCCATCGAACACAGTGCTCACTGACAGTGACCAGGAGCAGGGACTGATACCCCACACTCCATCAAACACAGTGCACACTGACAGTGACCAGGAGCAGGGACTGATACCCCACACTCCATCAAACACAGTGCTCACTGACAGTGACCAGGAGCAGGGACTGATACCCCACACTCCATCAAACACAGTGCTCACTGACAGTGGCCAGGAGCAGGGACTGATACCCCACACTCCATCAAACACAGTGCTCACTGACAGTGACCAGGAGCAGGGACTGATACCCCACACTCCATCAAACACAGTGCACACTGACAGTGACCAGGGGCAGGGACTGATACCCCACACTCCATCAAACACTGTGCTCACTGACAGTGACCTGGAGCAGGGACTGATACCCCACACTCCATCAAACACAGTGCACACTGACAGTGACCAGGAGCAGGGCCTGATACCCCACACTCCATCAAACACTGTGCTCACTGACAGTGACGAGGAGCAGGGACTGATACCCCACACTCCATCAAACACAGTGCTCACCGACACTGTCCAGGAGCAGGGCCTGATACCCCACACTCCATCAAACACAGTGCACACTGACAGTGACCAGGAGCAGGGACTGATCCACACTCCATCAAACACAGTGCTCACTGACAGTGACCAGGAGCTGGGTCTGATACCCCACACTCCATCGAACACAGCGCTCACTGACAGTGACTAGGGTCAGGGACTGATACCCCACACACAATCAAACACAGTGCTCACTGACAGTGACCAGTAGCAGGGACTGATACCCCACACTCCATCAAACACAGTGCTCACTGACAGTGACCAGGAGCAGGGACTGATACCCCACACTCCATCAAACACAGTGCTCACCGACAGTGACCAGGAGCAGGGACTGATACCCCACACTCCATCAAACACAGTGCTCACTGACAGTGACCAGGAGCAGGGACTGATACCCCACACTCCATCAAAGACAGTGCTCACTGACAGTGACCAGGAGCGGGGACTGATACCCCACACTCCATCAAACACAGTGCTCACTGACAGTGACCAGGAGCAGGGACTGATACCCCACACTCCATCAAACACAGCGCTCACTGACAGTGACCAGGAGCTGGGACTGATACCCCACACTCCATCAGACACAGTGCTCACTGACAGTGACCAGGAGCAGGGACTGATACCCCACACTCCATCAAACACTGTGCTCACTGACAGTGACCAGGAGCTGGGACTGATACCCCACACTCCACCAAACACAGTGCTCACTGACAGTGACCAGGAGCAGGGACTGATACCCCACACTCCATCGAACACAGTGCACACTGACAGTGACCAGGAGCAGGGACTGATACCCCACACTCCATCAAACACATTGCTCACTGACAGTGACCAGGAGCTGGGACTGATACCCCACAGTCCATCAAACACAGTGCTCACTGACAGTGACCAGGAGCAGGGACTGATACCCCACACTCCATCAAACACAGCCCTCACTGACAGTGACTAGGGGCAGGGACTGATACCCCACACTCCATCAAACACAGTGGATACCGACAGTGACCAGGTGCAGGGACTGATACCCCACACTCCATCAAACACAGTGCTCACCGACAGTGACCAGGAGTAGGGACTGATACCCCACACTCCATCGAACACAGTGCACACTGACAGTGACCAGGAGCAGGGACTGATACCCCACACTCCATCAAACACAGTGCACACTGACAGTGACCAGGAGCAGGGACTGATACCCCACACTCCATCAAACACAGTGCTCACTGACAGTGACCAGGAGCAAGGACTGATACCCCACACTCCATCAAACACAGTGCTCACCGACAGTGACCTGGAGCAGGGACTGATACCCCACACTCCATCAAACACAGTGCACACTGACAGTGACCAGGAGCAGGGACTGATACCCCACACTCCATCAAACACTGTGCTCACTGACAGTGACGAGGAGCAGGGACTGATACCCCACACTCCATCAAACACAGTGCTCACCGACAGTGACCAGGAGCAGGGACTGATACCCCACACTCCATCAAACGCAGTGCACACTGACAGTGACCAGGAGCAGGGACTGATACCCCACACTCCATCAAACACAGTGCTCACTGACAGTGACCAGGAGCGGGGACTGATACCACACACTCCATCAAACACAGTGCTCACTGACAGTGACCAGGAGCAGGGACTGTTACCCCACACTCCATTAAACACAGTGCTCACTGACAGTGACCAGGAGCAGGGACTGATACCCCACACTCCATCAAACACAGTGCTCACTGACAGTGACCAGGAGCAGGGACTGATACCCCACAGTCCATCAAACACAGTGCTCACTGACAGTGACCAGGAGCGGGGACTGATACCCCACACTCCATCAAACACAGTGCTCACTGACAGTGACCAGGAGCAGGGACTGATACCCCACACACAGTCAAACACAGTGCTCACTGACAGTGACCAGGAGCATGGACTGATACCCCCCAGTCCATCAAATACAGTGCTCACCGACAGTGACCAGCAGCAGGGACTGATACCCCACTCTCCATCAAACACAGCGCTCACCGACAGTGACTAGGGTCAGGGACTGATACCCCACACACAATCGAACACAGTGCTCACTGACAGTGACCAGGAGCAGGGACTGATACCCCACACTCCATCAAACACAGTGCTCACCGACAGTGACCAGGAGCAGGGACTGATACCCCACACTCCATCAAACGCAGTGCACACTGACAGTGACCAGGAGCAGGGACTGATACCCCACACTCCATCAAACACAGTGCTTACTGACAGTGACCAGGAGCAGGGACTGATACCACACACTCCATCAAACACAGTGCTCACTGACAGTGACCAGGAGCAGGGACTGATACCCCACACTCCATCAAACACAGTGCTTACTGACAGTGACCAGGAGCAGGGACTGATACCACACACTCCATCAAACACAGTGCTCACTGACAGTGACCAGGAGCAGGGACTGTTACCCCACACTCCATTAAACACAGTGCTCACTGACAGTGACCAGGAGCAGGGACTGATACCCCACACTCCATCAAACACAGTGTTCACTGACAGTGACCAGGAGCAGGGACTGATACCCCACACTCCATCAAACACAGTGTTCACTGACAGTGACCAGGAGCAGGGACTGATACCCCACAGTCCATCAAACACAGTGCTCACTGACAGTGACCAGGAGCGGGGACTGATACCCCACACTCCATCAAACACAGTGCTCACTGACAGTGACCAGGAGCAGGGACTGATACCCCACAGTCCATCAAACACAGTGCCCACTGACAGTGACCAGGAGCAGGGACTGATACCCCACACACAGTCAAACACAGTGCTCACTGACAGTGACCAGGAGCAGGGGCTGATGCCCCCCAGTCCATCAAATACAGTGCTCACCGACAGTGACCAGCAGCAGGGACTGATACCCCACTCTCCATCAAACACAGCGCTCACCGACAGTGACTAGGGTCAGGGACTGATACCCCACACACAATCGAACACAGTGCTCACTGACAGTGACCAGGAGCAGGGACTGATACCCCACACTCCATCAAACACAGCGCTCACTGACAGTGACCAGGAGCAGGGACTCATACCCCACACTCCATCAAACACAGTGCTCACTGACAGTGACTAGGGGCAGGGACTGATACCCCACACTCCATCAAACACAGTGCACACTGACAGTGACCAGGAGCAGGGACTCATACCCCACACTCCATCAAACACAGTGCTCACTGACAGTGACTAGGGGCAGGGACTGATACCCCACACTCCATCAAACACAGTGGATACCGACAGTGACCAGGAGCAGGGACTGATACCCCACACTCCATCAAACACAGTGCTCACTGACAGTGACTAGGGGCAGGGACTGATACCCCACACTCCATCAAACACAGAGCACACTGACAGTGACCAGGAGCAGGGACTCATACCCCACACTCCATCAAACACAGTGCTCACTGACAGTGACCAGGAGCAGGGACTGATACCCCACACTCCATCAAACACAGTGCTCACTGACAGTGACTAGGGGCAGGGACTGATACCCCACACTCCATCAAACACAGTGCTCACTGACAGTGACCAGGAGCAGGGACTCATACCCCACACTCCTTCAAACACAGTGCTCACTGACAGTGACTAGGGGCAGGGACTGATACCCCACACTCCATCAAACACAGTGCACACTGACAGTGACCAGGAGCAGGGACTCATACCCCACACTCCATCAAACACAGTGCTCACTGACAGTGACCAGGAGCTGGGACTGATACCCCACACTCCATCGAACACAGTGCACACTGACAGTGACCAGGAGCAGGGACTGATACCCCACACTCCATCAAACACAGTGCTCACTGACAGTGACCAGGAGTAGGGACTGATACCCCACACTCCATCAAACACAGTGCTCACTGACAGTGACCAGGAGCTGCGACTGATACCCCACACTCCACCAAACACAGTGCTCACTGACAGTGACCAGGAGCAGGGACTGATACCCCACACTCCATCAAACACTGTGCTCACTGACAGTGACCAGGAGCAGGGACTGATACCCCACACTCCATCAAACACAGAGCACACTGACAGTGACCAGGAGCAGGGACTGATATCCCACACTCCATCAAACACAGTGCTCACTGACAGTGACCAGGAGCAGGGACTGATACCCCACACTCCATCAAACACTGTGCACACTGACAGTGACCAGGAGCCGGGACTGATACCCCACACTCCATCGAACACAGTGCACACTGACAGTGACCAGGAGCTGGGACTGATACCCCACACTCCATCCAACCATGTGCTCACTGACATTGACCAGGAGCTGGGACTGATACCCCACACTCCATCAAACACAGTGCACACTGACAGTGACCAGGAGCAGGGACTGATACCCCACACTCCATCAAACACAGTGCTCACTGACAGTGACCAGGAGCTGGGACTGATACCCCACACTCCATCAAACACAGTGCACACTGACAGTGACCAGGAGCAGGGGCTGATACCCCACACTCCATCAAACACAGTGCTCACTGCCAGTGACCAGGGGCCGGGACTGATACCCCACACTCCATCAAACACAGTGCATACTGATAGTGACCATGAGCAGGGACTGATACCCCACACTCCATCAACACAGTGCACACTGACAGTGACCAGGAGCAGGGACTGATACCCCACACTCCATCAAACACAGTGCTCACTGACAGTGACCAGGAGCAGGGACTGATACCCCACACTCCATCAAACACAGTGCTCACTGACAGTGACCCGGAGCAGGGACTGATACCCCACACTCCATCAAACACAGTGCTCACTGACAGTGACCAGGAGCAGGGACTGATACCCCACACTCCATCAAACACTGTGCACACTGACAGTGACCAGGAGCAGGGACTGATACCCCACACTCCATCAAACACAGTGCACACCGACAGTGACCAGGAGCAGGGACTGATACCCCACACTCCAGCAAACACAGTGCTCACTGACAGTGACCAGCCGCAGAAACCCTGATTTTCCTCCTCTTTCTAACCGAGTGATCACTGGACAGTAATCACGGGCAGGAATCCTGACTGTATTTCACTCCCTCTAACCCATGGGTCACTGGACAGTAATCAGGGGCAGGAATCCTGGCTGAATTCCCCTCCCTCTAACCCGTGGGTCACTGGACAGTAATCAGGGGCAGGAATCCTGGCTGAATTCCCCTCCCTCTAACCCGTGGGTCACTGGACAGTAATCAGGGGCAGGAATCCTGGCTGAATTCGCCTTCTTGCTCGTTTTCAATCCCAACAGCGTCACCAATACTGTTGCTAATATTAATGATAATGTTGGTGAACCACAAGCCTTTCCTTATATCGGTCAAATGACCACACAAATAGTTAGTCAGTTCAAAAGATGGTTTATTTCCATACACAAGGGTTACCTCGCCATGAAACACAATATCCACTACGAGTTCAACTACACCTATCAGCTACGATAACCTATATTTAACTTCAGGGCAACCGGCACTGTGCAAATGGATAAGGCCTTTATCTGGATTTCACTTGGCTGGTTCGAAGAAAGTGGCTCTGTCTCTGCTGGGCTCATCCGCTAGGTAGCGATCGTTGATCTTGAACTTAGCTGGCTGTTCCTGCTACAATTGGGCTGGTACAGGCCGGATCCAAAAGAGACAGAACACATAGCTGTGTCCTCTTTTATCCCTCTGGGATTTCACGCTCTTTGGGGCGATCCTTAACCTTGGATCCAATAGTTCGATAGGGCTCTGATCACTGTCTTCGGTTTCGACCAATAAAGGGGCAGGTGCCTTGATAGCTGGGCAGTCCTTAGCGGTCATTGACCTTGTCAGTTGTGCTTTCTGAGTAAAGGGAGTGGTGCTGATCAGTCTGTGGCTGTACCAGTTGCTTCATTGGAGTTCTATTGTCCTGGGAAAATGGGCCATTAAAATGCAAACGAGCGGGGGTTTCGATCAGGTCTAGTTACCTGTGTTTTAGATACACATAGGCTCTGTATCTGTCTGAGTCCTGGGTTGGCCATCATTCCCATGGTCCTTTGCAGGTGGCCATCTTAGATGGCTACACCCTCCCTCAGCAAAGATTGAGATTGAGCGTTTGATTTTATTTTCTAACTTATTGGAAGCTTGCTGAGCTCGTCTGGAACTGGAATTGTTTCTTTTAGCTGGACGTATTCATCTGTAAAATTATTAAAAATGGCAACCAGATCATTCATTGACGACAGTCAATTTACTGTCATGTACACCATTGATAAGTGTGTCATTAAGTTAAATATATAAAACTTTATTTTGAAAATGAAGCTGTCTGTCTGTTTGAATATAATTAATACGGTATATCTATGCTCAATAAACCGTATAAATACATAAATCGCCATTTCAGAAATGATAGGTTTTTCTGAAAAAATGTTATTCATTAAAATTAAATGCTCGTTCCTCTTTGTTAAGTAGAATAATCTACTTTAGGATTTGGTCAGGGTTCTAACCAGTGTTTCCCGAACACCATAACTCACTGTCTTGATCAAGCGAAGCAAACATATTTAACACTAGGACAGAGACCACGGCTGTCCTGGTCTGTGGTCGAGCCCTGGCTTTGAATTCAATCATTGAGGTTCCCCACTCTCCTTCTCACTGCCTGGTGGGAGTCAGGAGATGCAATACAAATTCACCAGAGCAATAACATTGGGCTGAATTCTGAGAATCGGTTCCATAAACGTGGCATGCACTCCCTGGAGTGGAGGATTAAGAGGCCATTTGATTAAGGTGTTTAAAAATGTTGACAGTAATTGCAAAGGGTAGACGCAAAGGATCTATCTCCTCTTGGGGCAGGAACCAAGAACGAGGTGGCATAACCTTAAAATCAGAGGCAACTCATTTAGGAGGGAAATCGTGAAGTGCTAAGTACTGTGGACATCTGGCACTCTCTCCTGCAAAAGATTGTGATGCTGACGGTCATTTGGAGCTTTCAAGATGAAAAGATTTATTGTTGGGTGAGTGTATCAAGGACTATGGACCAAGGTGGATAAATGCAATTGAGGTAGAATGTAGGCCTAGTGGGATTGATCAAGCTCGAAAGGCTGAATAGCATTCTCTTGTAACCATTTCCTTAAACCATAGGAGTGACTCTACACCAGGTTCAGTCCCCAGACTGTCCTGACATTGCTGATCTCTGCCAGGTTGGAAGCTCCTGGCCCCAGTTTAAGGGAGAGGAGATAATTAAAGTGGCTACAAGCACTGGGGGTCACTGCAAGTTACCATTTCCGAATCTTATCCAGGGGCCATGTGCAAAGGAGTGGCTGAGGATCCAGAGAATGGACAGTGCCTGTGGAACTGAACCTCAGCTTTAGGTAGCGACTTCAGGAATTGGGAACACGATAGAAACTATCAGTGGAGCTCCCTGTACCATTTGACTATCAGTGGTTTAACTACCAGTGGAGCTCCCAGTACCATTTGACTATCAGTGGTTTAACTATCAGTGGAGCTCCCTGTACCATTTGACTATCAGTGGTTTAACTACCAGTGGAGTTCCCTGTACCATTTGACTATCAGTGGTTTAACTATCAGTGGAGCTCCCTGTACCATTTGACTATCAGTGGTTTAACTATCAGTGGAGCTCCCTGTATCATTTAACTATCAGTGGTTTACCTATCAGTGGAGCTACCCTCTACCATTTGACTATCAGTGGTTTAACTATCAGTGGAGCTCCCTGTACCATTTAACTATCAGTGGTTTAACTATCAGTGGTATAACTATCAGTGGTTTAACTAACAGTGGTTATATTATAAGTGGTTTAACTAACAGTGGTTTAACTATCAGTGGTTTAACTAACAGTGGGTTTCCTTGTACATTTGACTGTCAGTGGAGCTCCCTGTACCATTGGACTATCGATGGTCTAACTATCAATGGTTTAACTGTCAGTGGAGCTCCCTCTACCATTTGACTATCAGTGGTTTAACTATCAGTGGAGCTCCCTGTACCATTTGACTATCAGTGGCTTAACTATCAGTGGAGCTCCCAGTACCATTTGACTATCAATGGTTTAATTATCAGTGGAGGTCCTTGTACCATTTGACTATCAGTGGTTTAACTATCAGTGGAGCTCCCTGTACCATTTGACTATCAGTGGCTTAACTATCAGTGGCGCTCCCTGTACCATTTAACTATCGGTGGTTTAACTATCAGTGGAGCTCCCTGTACCATTTGACTATCAGTGGTTTAACTATCAGTGGAGCTCCCTGTACTATTTGACTATCAGTGGTTTAACAATCAGTGGAGCTCCCTGTACCATTTGACTATCAGTGGTTTAACTACTAATGGAGCTCCCTGTATCATTTGACTATCAGTGGTTTAAATACCAGTGGAGCTCCCTGTACCATTTGACTATCAGTGGTTTAACTATCAGTGGAGCTCCCTGTACCATTTGACTATCAGTGGTTTAACTATCAGTGGAGCTCCCTGTACCATTTGACTATCAGTGGTTTAACTATCAGTGGAGCTCCCTGTACCATTTGACTATCAATGGTTTAACTATCAGTGGAGCTCCTTGTACCATTTGACTATCAATGATTTAACTATCAGTGGAGCTCCCTGTAACATTTGACTATCAGTGATTTAACTATCAGTGGAGCTCCCTGTACCATTTGACTATCAGTGGTTTAACTATCAGTGGAGCTCCCTGTATCATTTGACTATCAGTGGTTTAACTACCAGTGGAGCTCCCTGTACCATTTGACTATAGGTGGTTTAACTATCAGTGGAGCTCCCTGTATCATTTGACTATCAGTGGTTTAACTATCAGTGGAGCTCCCTGTACCATTTGACTATCAGTGGTTTAACTATCAGTGGAGCTCCCTGTATCATTTGGCTATCAGTGGTTTAACTACCAGTGGAGCTCCCTGTACCATTTGACTATAGGTGGTTTAACTACCAGTGGAGCTCCCTGTACCATTTGACTATCAGTGGTTTAACTACCAGTGGAGCTCCCTGTACCATTTGACTATCGGTGGTTTAACTATCAGTGGAGCTCCCTGTACCATTTGACTATCAGTGGTTTAACTATCAGTGGAGCTCCCTGTACCATTTGACTATCAGTGATTTAACTATCAGTGGAGCTCCCTGTACCATTAGACTATCAGTGGTTTAACTACCAGTGGAGCTCCCTGTACCATTTGACTATAGGTGGTTTAACTACCAGTGGAGCTCCCTGTACCATTTGACTATAGGTGGTTTAACTACCAGTGGAGCTCCCTGTACCCTTTGACTATCAGTGGTTTAACTACCAGTGGAGCTCCCTGTACCATTTGACTTTCGGTGGTTTAACTATCAGTGGAGCTCCCTGTACCATTTGACTATCGGTGGTTTAACTACCAGTGGTGCTCCCTGTACCATTTGACTATCAGTGGTTTAACTATCAGTGGAGCTCCATGTACCATTTGACTATCAGTGGTTTAACTATCTGTGGCGCTCCCTGTACCATTTGACTATCAGTGGTTTAACTATCATTTGAGCTCCCTGTACCATTTGACTATCGGTGGTTTAACTACCAGAGGAGCTCCCTGTACCATTTGACTATCAGTGGTTTAACTATCAGAGGAGCTCCCTCTATCATTTGACTATCAGTGGTTTAACTACCAGTGGAGCTCCCTGTACCATTTGACTATCAGTGGTTTAACTATCAGAGGAGCTCCCTCTATCATTTGACTATCAATGATTTAAGTATCAGTGAACGTTCATGTACCATTTGACTATCGGTGGTTTAACTACCAGTGGAGCTCCCTGTATCACTTGACTATCGGTGGTTTAACTATCAGTGGAGCTCCCTGTACCATTTGACTATCAGAGGTTTAACTATCAGTGGAGCTCCATCTACCATTTGACTATCAATGGTTTAACTATTAGTGGAGCTCCCTGTATCATTTGACTATCAGTGGTTTAACTATCAGTGGAGCTCCTTGTACCATTTAACTATCAATGATTTAACTATCAGTGGAGCTCCCTGTACCATTTGACTATCAGTGGTTTAACTATCAGTGGAGCTCCCTGTACCATTTGACTATCAGTGGTTTAACTATCAGTGGAGCTCCCTGTATCATTTGACTATCAGTGGTTTAACTATCAGTGGAGCTCCCTGTACCATTTGACTATCAGTGGTTTAACTATCAGTGGAGCTCCCTGTACCATTTGACTATCAGTGGTTTAACTATCAGTGGAGCTCCCTGTACCATTTGACTATCAGTGGTTTAACTATCAGTGGAGCTCCCTGTACCATTTGACTATCAGTGGTTTAACTATCAGTGGAGCTCCCTGTACCATTTGACTATCAGTGGTTTAACTATCAGTGGAGCTCCCTGTACCATTTGACTATCAGTGGTTTAACTATCAGTGGAGCTCCCTGTACCATTTGACTATCAATGTTTTAACTATCAGTGGAGCTCCCTGTACCATTTGACTACCAGTGGTTTAACTACCAGTGGAGCTCCTGGTACCATTTGACTATCAGTGGTTTAACTATCTGTGGCGCTCCCTGTACCATTTGACTATCGGTGGTTTAACTATCAGTGGAGCTCCCTGTACCATTTGACTATCAGTGGTTTAACTATCTGTGGCGCTCCCTGTACCATTTGACTATCGGTGGTTTAACTATCAGTGGAGCTCCCTCTACCATTTGACTATCGGTGGTTTAACTATCAGTGGCGCTCCCTGTACAATTTGACTATCGGTGGTTTAACTATCAGTGGAGCTCCCTGTACCATTTGACTATCAGTGGTTTAACTATCAGTGGAGCTCCCTGTACCATTTGACTATCAGTGGTTTAACAATCAGTGGAGCTCCCTGTACCATTTGACTATCAGTGGTTTAACTACTAATGGAGCTCCCTGTATCATTTGACTATCAGTGGTTTATATACCAGAGGAGCTCCCTCTATCATTTGACTATCAGTGGTTTAACTACCAGTGGAGCTCCCTGTACCATTTGACTATCAGTGGTTTAACTATCAGAGGAGCTCCCTCTATCATTTGACTATCAATGATTTAAGTATCAGTGAACGTTCATGTACCATTTGACTATCGGTGGTTTAACTACCAGTGGAGCTCCCTGTATCACTTGACTATCGGTGGTTTAACTATCAGTGGAGCTCCCTGTACCATTTGACTATCAGAGGTTTAACTATCAGTGGAGCTCCATCTACCATTTGACTATCAATGGTTTAACTATTACTGGAGCTCCCTGTATCATTTGACTATCAGTGGTTTAACTATCAGTGGAGCTCCTTGTACCATTTAACTATCAATGATTTAACTATCAGTGGAGCTCCCTGTACCATTTGACTATCAGTGGTTTAACTATCAGTGGAGCTCCCTGTACCATTTGACTATCAGTGGCTTAACTATCAGTGGAGCTCCCTGTATCATTTGACTATCAGTGGTTTAACTATCAGTGGAGCTCCCTGTACCATTTGACTATCAGTGGTTTAACTATCAGTGGAGCTCCCTGTACCATTTGACTATCAGTGGTTTAACTATCAGTGGAGCTCCCTGTACCATTTGACTATCAGTGGTTTAACTATCAGTGGAGCTCCCTGTACCATTTGACTATCAGTGGTTTAACTATCAGTGGAGCTCCCTGTACCATTTGACTATCAGTGGTTTAACTATCAGTGGAGCTCCCTGTACCATTTGACTATCAGTGGTTTAACTATCAGTGGAGCTCCCTGTACCATTTGACTATCAATGTTTTAACTATCAGTGGAGCTCCCTGTACCATTTGACTACCAGTGGGTTAACTACCAGTGGAGCTCCTGGTACCATTTGACTATCAGTGGTTTAACTATCTGTGGCGCTCCCTGTACCATTTGACTATCGGTGGTTTAACTATCAGTGGAGCTCCCTGTACCATTTGACTATCAGTGGTTTAACTATCTGTGGCGCTCCCTGTACCATTTGACTATCGGTGGTTTAACTATCAGTGGAGCTCCCTCTACCATTTGACTATCGGTGGTTTAACTATCAGTGGCGCTCCCTGTACAATTTGACTATCGGTGGTTTAACTATCAGTGGAGCTCCCTGTACCATTTGACTATCAGTGGTTTAACTATCAGTGGAGCTCCCTGTACCATTTGACTATCAGTGGTTTAACAATCAGTGGAGCTCCCTGTACCATTTGACTATCAGTGGTTTAACTACTAATGGAGCTCCCTGTATCATTTGACTATCAGTGGTTTATATACCAGTGGAGCTCCCTGTACCATTTGACTATCAGTGGTTTAACCATCAGTGGAGCTCCCTGTACCATTTGACTATCAGTGGTTTAACTATCAGTGGAGCTCCCTGTACCATTTGACTATCAGTGGTTTAACTATCAGTGGAGCTCCCTGTACCATTTGACTATCAGTGGTTTAACTGCCAGTGGAGCTCCCTGTACCATTTGACTATCGGTGGTTTAACTATCAGTGGAGCTCCCTGTACCATTTGACTATCAGTGGTTTAACTATCAGTGGAGCTCCCTGTATCATTTGACTATCAGTGGTTTAACTACCAGTGGAGCACCCTGTACCATTTGACTATAGGTGGTTTAACTACCAGTGGAGCTCCCTGTACCATTTGACTATCAGTGGATTAACTGCCAGTGGAGCTCCCTGTACCATTTGACTATCGGTGGTTAAACTATCAGTGGAGCACCCTGTACCATTTGACTATCAGTGGTTTAACTATCAGTGGAGCTCCCTGTACCATTTGACTATCAGTGGTTTAACTATCAGTGGAGCTCCCTGTACCATTTGACTATCAGTGGTTTAACTACCAGTGGAGCTCCCTGTACCCTTTGACTATCAGTGGTTTAACTACCAGTGGAGCTCCCTGTACCATTTGACTATAGGTGGTTTAACTACCAGTGGAGCTCCCTGTACCATTTGACTATCGGTGGTTTAACTACCAGTGGAGCTCCCTGTACCATTTGACCATCAGTGGTTTAATTATCTGTGGCGATCCCAGTACCATTTGACTATCAGTGGTTTAACTATCAGTGGAGCTCCCTGTACCATTTGACTATCGGTGGTTTAACTACCAGAGGAGCTCCCTGTACCATTTGACTATCAGTGGTTTAACTATCAGAGGAGCTCCCTCTATCATTTGACTATCAGTGGTTTAACTACCAGTGGAGCTCCCTGTAGCATTTGACTATCAGTGGTTTAACTACCAGTGGAGCTCCCTGTACCATTTGACTATCAGTGGTTTAACTATCAGAGGAGCTCCCTCTATCATTTGACTATCAATGATTTAAGTATCAGTGAACGTTCCTGTACCATTTGACTATCGGTGGTTTAACTACCAGTGGAGCTCCCTGTATCACTTGACTATCGGTGGTTTAACTATCAGTGGAGCTCCCTGTACCATTTGACTATCAGTGGTTTAACTATCAGTGGAGCTCCCTGTACCATTTGACTATCAGTGGTTTAACTATCAGTGGAGCTCCCTGTACCATTTGACTATCAGTGGTTTAACTACCAGTGGAGCTCCCTGTACCATTTGACTATCAGTGGATTAACTATCAGTGGAGCTCCCTGTACCATTTGACTATCAGTGGTTTAACTACCAGTGGAGCTCCCTGTACCATTTGACTATCAGTGGTTTAACTACCAGAGGAGCTCCCTGTACCATTTGACTATCGGTGGTTTAACTATCAGTGGAGCTCCCTGTACCATTTGACTATCAGTGGTTTAACTATCAGTGGAGCAGACTGTACCATTTACCTATCAGTGGTTTACCTATCAGTGGAGCTCCTTGTACCATTTGACTATCAGTGGTTTAACTATCAGTGGAGCTCCCTGTACCATTTGACGATCAGTGGTTTAACTATCAGTGGAGCTCCCTGTACCATTTGACTATCGGTGGTTTAACTACCAGTGGAGCTCCCTCTACCATTTGACTATCGGTGGTTTAACTACCAGTGGAGCTCCCTGTACCATTTGACTATCAGTGGTTTAATTATCAGTGGAGCTCCCTGTACCATTTGACTATCAGAGGTTTAACTATCAGTGGAGCTCCCTCTACCATTTGACTATCAGTGGTTTAACTATCAGTGGAGCTCTCTGTACCATTTGACTATCAGTGGTTTAACTATCAGTGGAGCTCCCTGTACCACTTGACTATCAGTGGTTTAACTATCCAGGGAGCTCCCTGTACCATTTGACTATCAGTGGTTTAACTATCAGTGGAGCTCCCTGTACCATTTGACTATCAGTGGTTTAACTATCAGTGGAGCTCCCTGTACCATTTGACTATCAGTGGTTTAACTATCAGTGGAGCTCCATCTATCATTTGGCTATCAATGTTTTAACTATAAGTGGAGCTCCCTGTACCATTAGACTATCAGTGGTTTAACTATCAGTGAAGCTCCCTGTACCATTTGACTATCAGTGGTTTTACTATCAGTGGAGCTCCCTGTACCATTTGACTATCAGTGGTTTAACTATCAGTGGAGCTCCCTGTACCATTTGACTATCAGTGGTTTAACTATCAGTGGAGCTCCATGTACCATTTGACTATCAGTGGTTTAACTATCAGTGGAGCTCCCTGTACCATTTGACTATCAGTGGTTTAACTATCAGTGGAGCTCCCTGTACCATTTGACTATCAGTGGTTTAACTACCAGAGGAGCTCCCTGTACCATTTGACTATCAGTGGTTTAACTATCAGTGGAGCTCCATCTACCATTTGGCTATCAATGTTTTAACTATAAGTGGAGCTCCCTGTACCATTGGACTATCAGTGGTTTAACTATCAGTGGAGCTCCCTGTACCATTTGACTATCAGTGGTTTAACTATCAGAGGAACTCCCTCTATCATTTGACTATCAGTGGTTTAACTACCAGTGGAGCTCCCTGTACCATTTGACTATCAGTGGTTTAACTATCAGAGGAGCTCCCTGTACCATTTGACTATCGGTGGTTTAACTACCAGTGGAGCTCCCTGTACCATTTGACTATCAGTGGTTTAACTATCAGTGGAGCTCCATGTACCATTTGACTATCGGTGGTTTAACTACCAGTGGAGCTCCCTGTACCATTTGACTATCAGTGGTTTAACTATCAGTGGAGCTCCATGTACCATTTGACTATCGGTGGTTTAACTATCAGTGGAGCTCCCTGTACCATTTGACTATCAGTGGTTTAACTATCAGTGGAGCTCCATGTACCATTTGACTATCGGTGGTTTAACTATCAGTGGAGCTCCCTGTACCATTTGACTATCAGTGGTTTAACTATCAGTGGAGCTCCATGTACCATTTGACTATCGGTGGTTTAACTATCAGTGGAGCTCCCTGTACCATTTGACTATCAATGATTTAAGTACAGCACAGAACAGGCCCTTCGGCCCTCGATGTGCCGAGTATTGTCTGAAACCAAGATCAAGCTGTCGCACCCCCTGTCATTCTGGTGTGCTCCATGGACCTATCCAATAACCGCTTGGAAGTTCCTAAAGTGTCCGACTCCACTATCACAGCAGACAGTCCATTCCACACCCTAACCACTCTCTGAGTAAAGAACCTACCTTGGACATCCCTCCTATATCTCCCACCCTGAACCTTATAGTTATGCCCCCTTGTAACAGCTATATCTACCCGAGGAAATAGTCTCTGAACGTCCACTCTATCTATCCCCCTCATTATCTTATAAACCTCTATTAAGTCGCCTCTCATCCTCCTCCGCTCCAAAGAGAAAAGCCCTAGCTCCCTCAACCTTTCCTCGTAAGACCTATCCTGCAAACCAGGCATCATCCTGGTAAATCTCCTTTGCACCCTTTCCAATGCGTCCACATCCTTCCTATAATGAGGTGACCAGAACTGCACACAATACTCCAAATGTGGTCTCACCAGGGTCATGTATAGTTGCAGCATAACCCCGCGGCTCTTAAACTCAAGCCCCCTGTTAATAAACGCTAACACACTATAAGCCTTCTTCACGGCTCTATCCACTTGAGTGGCAACCTTCAGAGATCTGTGGACATGAACCCCAAGATCTCTCTGTTCCTCCACATTCCTCAGAACCCAGCCGTTGACCCTGTAATCCGCATTCAGATTTTTTCTACCAAAGTGAATCACCTCGCACTTACCAGGGTTAAACTCCATCTGTCATTTTTCGGCCCAGCTCTGCATCCTATCAATGTCTCTTTGCAGCCTACAACAGCCCTCTACCTCATCCACTACTCCACCAACCTTGGTGTCATCAGCAAATTTACTGACCCACCCTTCAGCCCCCTCCTCCAAGTCATTGATAAAAATCACAAATAGCAGAGGTCCCTCTCAACCAACGAGTCCGCCATGTGGAACCGCATGTGCTTGCGGAGGAGAAAGGTTCCTGGAGCTGCCAGCCATGTTGGGAGCAAAACCCCGGAGGTGGACGTCCTGGGGAAGGCAAAGAGACGTTCACGGGGAGTTTCATTAGTCGCAGTGCACAGGAGCGACCGAATGGAGTGGAGGGCGTCGGGAAGGACCTCCTACCAGCAGGAGGCCGGGAGATTTCTGGACCGTAGGGCCAGCTGGATGGCTTCCAGACCGTCCCATTCTCCCGCTCCACCTGCCCGTTTCCCCGGGGGTTGTAGCTGGTCGTCCTGCTCGGGGCAATGCCCCTGTACTGGCACAGCTCATCGCTCATAAATGAGGATCCCCGGTCGCTGTGGACGTAGGCGGGGAAACCGAACAGAGCGAAGATGGTGTTGAGGGCTTTAATGACGGTGGCAGATGTCATATCGGGGCATGGTATGGCGAAGAGGAATCTGAAATATTCGTCGACCACATTAAGAAATTACGTGTTGCGGCCGGTGGAGGGGAGGGGCCCTTTGAAGTCCATGCTGAGGCGTTCAAAGGGGCGGGAGGCCTTCACCAGGCGCGCACGGTCTGGCCGGTAGAAGTGCGGTTTACACTCCGCGCAGACCTGGCAGTCTCTGGTGACAGCCGTGACTTCCTCGATGGAGTAGGCAGATTCCGGGCCTTTATGAAATGATAAAAGCGGGTGACCCCTGGGTGACAGAGATCGTCGTGCAGAGTCCGGAGACGGTCCACCTGTGCGCTGGCACATGTACCTCGGGATAGGGCATCGGGGGGCTCGTTGAGCTTACCGGGGCGATACAAAATCTCGTAATTAAAGGTGAAGAGCTCGATACTCCACCTCAAGATTTTATCATTTTTGATCTTACCCCGCTGTGTGTTGTTAAACATGAAGGCAACCGACCGTTGGCCAGTGAGGAGAGTGAATCTCCTGCCAGCCAGGTAATGCCTCCAATGCCGCACAGCTTCAACGATAGCTTGGGCCTCCTTTTCGACAGAGGAGTGTCGCATTTCGGAGGCATGGAGGGTGCGGGAAAAGAATGCCACGGGCCTGCCTGCCAGGTTGAGGGTGGCAGTCAGAGCGACGTCTGATGCATCGCTCTCGACTTGAAAGAGGAGCGTCTCGTCGACTACGTGCATCGTGGCCTTTACGATGTCGCCTTGATACGGTTGAAGGCCTGGTGAGCCTCGGCCATCAGTGGGAAAACTGTGGAGTGGATGAGTGGGCGGGCCTTGTCCGCATAGTTAGGGACCCAATGGGCATAGTACGTGAAGAACCCCAGGCATCGTTTGAGGGCCTTGGGGCAGTGGGGAAGCGAGAGTTCCATGAGGGGGCGCATGCGATCGGGGTGTGGTAATACCAGGTATTGCAGTACCTGAGAGGTGAATGACCATTGGCTACACCGTGGGGTCTACCATTGGGTAATGTACATAGCCCCGCCCTGAGAGTCGGGGTATAAGAACCGGTGCCGTCCCAGCAGCCTTCACTTCTGTAACATCGCTGCTGGGTACAGTTCTATCTGATTAAAGCTGAATCGATAGGACTCCTCGTGGTCTCAAGAGTATTGATTGTGCATCACGGGGTCGGGCCCTAGAACTCCATTCTGAACCACATAGCTGAGGATGGCTAATCGGTTTGTGCTGAACACGCACTTCTCCTTGTTGTAGGTTAGGTTGAGGAGTTTGGTGGTGTGGAGAAATTTGGAAAGGTTAGCATCGTGGTCCTGCTGGTCGTGGCCACAGATGGTGACGTTATCCAGGTACGGGAAAGTGGCCCGCAGTCCGTACCGGTCAACCATTCGGTCCATCTCCCGTTGGAAGACCGAGACCCAAAGGGAACCCTAAGGAAGTGGTAAAGGCGGCCGTCCGCTTCAAACGGTCCGCCTTGCGAATGGGGATCTGGTGGTAGGCAGATTTCAGGTCCACTGTCGAGAAGACCCGGTACTGTGCAATCTGATTGACCATATCAGATATGCGTGGGAGGGGGTACGCGTCGAGCTGCGTGTATCGATTGATGGTCTGACTGTAGTCAACGACCATCCTGTTTTTCTCTCCAGTTTTCACCACTACTACTTGGGCTCTCCAGGGACTGTTGCTGACCTCGATGATACCTTCCTGCAGCAGCCGCTGGACCTCAAACCTGATGAAGGTCCTGTCCTGGGTGCTGTACCGTCTGCTCCTGGTGGCGACGGGTTTCCAATCCGAGGTGAGGTTCGCAAACAGGGAAGGTGGGTCGACCTTAAGGGTCGTGAGACCGCAGACAGTAAGGGGTGATAAGGGCCCGCCAAACTTCAGGGTTAGGCTCTGGAGGTTGCACTGGAAGTCCAGGCCGAGTAGCAAGGCAGCACAGAGGTTGGGCAGGATGTACAGCCGGAAGCCGTGAACTCTACGCCCAGGATGGTGAGGGTGGCAGTGCAGTACCCCCGGATCACCATGGAGTGGGATCTGGAGGCCAGGGAGATTCTCTGTTTGTTGGGGTGTACCATGAGGGAGCGGCACCTTACCATATCGGGGTGGATGAAGCTCTCAGTGCTCTCGGAGTCCAGAAGGCAGGATATCTTGCGCCCGTCGACCTTCACTGTCGTCGACCCGGTCGTGAGTTGTGCGGTCGGGACTGGTCGATCGTGATGGAGGCCAGATGTGGCTGGTCGGCGGCGGTTGCAGGCGATGAGCGGCCCGGTGAGGTGCCCGATGAGCAGGGGTCCTGAGGCGGGTAAGATGGCGGCGCTCACGGGCCACACATGTCTTGACGCAGGCAAGGTGGTGGCACCCACGGGCCGCACGTGTTGTGAGGGGAGCAAGATGGCGGCGCCCACGGGCCACACGTGTTGTGAGGGGAGCAAGATGGCGGCGCCCACGGGCCACACATGTTGTGAGGTGAGCAAGATGGCGGCGCCCACAGGCCACACATGGTCTGAGGCGAGGAAGATGGCGGCACCCACGGGTCGCACGTGGGGGGTGCAGGGACAATAGCGGCGATCGAGTGGCCCTGGCACACAGCAGCAAAATGTCCTTTCTTCCCGCAGGCCTTGCAGAGCACGCTCCGCAGCGCTGCCGGGGGGTGTTTTGTGTCCCCGCAGAAGTAGCACTTGGGTCCCCCGGGGTTGGTTGGCTGCCGAGCGGCACAGGCCTGGGGTTGGCTGGGGGAGGTCGCTGGCGGGGTCCACGATGCCCAGGAGGGGTGGGCCGTGCGGTCGGGGGGCATACGCCTGTACGTTGCGTGAGGCGACTGTGAGCGAGATCGCCAGTTTCTTGGTCGCCGCGAGGTTGAGGGTAGCCCCTTCTAAGAGGCGCTGGCGGATGTAGGCCAACCCTATGCCCGTAACGAACGCGTCTCTCATTAGCAGGTTAGAATGTTCAGCAGCCGAAATGGCCTGGCAACCGCAGTCTCTCACCAGGACGTGCAGGGCACGCCAGAAATCCTCCTCAGGCTCACTGGGGAGTTGATGCCGCGTGGACAGGAGATGCCTGGCGTAGATTTTGTTAGTCTGCTGAGTGTAATTCTCCTTCAGTAGCGCCATGGCCTCAACGTAGGTCGGCGCGTCCCGGATGAGGGGAATGATATCGGAGCTCAGCCACGTGTAAAGGATTTGGAGCTTCTGTGGCTCTGAGGGTGGTTCAGTCGCAGATCCGATGTAGGCTTCAAAGTAAACTAGCCAATGTGCGAAGGCCGACTTGGCATTGTCTGCTTGAGGGTGCAGCTGCAGGCGATCAGGCTTGATGCGGAGATCCATCGTTGTAAAATCTCTGCGTAATAAATTGATGCACTATCAATTACGACGAGACGAGAGTAGAGAGTAATCGAGGCTTTATTACACAGAGATGTGGAGTCTCCCGCAGCTGCCTCCGAAATGGCTGCAGCTCGGAGAGCACACACATTTATACTCTGCATACTGGGCGGAGCCAGCAGGCGGGGATCTACCCCTGTACCTGTAGTACAGGGGCCTTACCGTAATACCCTCGTATGCAGTATATACAATACAACAGTGGTGACTACCACATACAGCATGGTGTTAGATGCAGAATAAAGCTCCCACTACACTGTCCCCATCAAATACTCCCAGGACAGGTGCAGCACGGGGTTAAATATAGAGTAGAGCTCCCTCTACACTGTCCCCATCAAACACTCTCAGGAGAGGTACAGCACGCTGTTAGATGCAGAATAAAGCTCCCTCTACACTGTCCCCATCAAACGCTCCCAGAGCAGGTACAGCACGGGGTTACAAGAGTAAAGCTCCCTCTACACAGTCCCATCAAACTCTACCAGGACCAGTACAACATGGGATTAGATACAATGTAAAGCTCCCTCTACACTGTCCCCATCAAACACTCCCAGGACAGGTACAGCACAGGGTTAGGTACAGAGTAAAGCTCCCTCAACACTGTCCCCACCACATGCTCCCAGGACAGGTACAGGAGAGAGTACAATTGCAGTCACCGTAAGACCACAGTTGAACAAGCCATTGATTTGCTCAAAGTTCAAGTTCCTGTGTATTGACTGATGTGGGGATGTCCTTGAATTTGCCTTGTTCTCCCAGGCAGTGGTGGTGTGCTGTGCTCTGCACATTCCAGCACTGCAGAGGCAAGTGGGGCTGATGTAGAGTGCTTGGCATCCTTGAAGGTGGAGGATGAGAGAAGTAACAGGAACATCCCGATGTGCTGCTGCTGCCTGCTGCCATAGAGCTATGTGCCTGTGAAGCCCGGGGCTCCCTTATCCAGGCAATGCTTCCATCGAGTGGAGTGTGTGCAGCAGTGTGCTCCTGCCAACTCAACTCTGGCGGCAGCAATTGCAGCCACCCCCAGCACCCCCTCCCAATAAACAGATTGACTCACCATAAAGGGTCATCCAACCAGGACATTCTGAGCCTCCCATTGTCATCCTGCAATCACCTTCCATGACATTGATCAGGTTACAAAGCCTCATGTCTTCTTTGAAATAAACATCATCCATGTGACACTTGTCAATGTATCAGGAATTGAAGCCCTTGGCAATTGCATTGTTAAAGACAGATGATGACTTCCAAAAGAGTATAAATGGACACAGCTGGTTGCGGAGAAGCAGTCTGTTACTATGTTGAGCTGTTCTAAGAATAAACTTATTTAAGGTAAAAGGCAAGCTTCAGACTTATTCTTTCACCAAATACTAATATTGGAATAACAACACTAACAATGGAATGGGTACCCAAATGATTCCCTTTGTGTGACTAAGTCAGTTTCTGCATCGTCTGAGGTGAAAGAGTGATGGTTGCCAGCTGAGAGTTTGCCCGACATTCATCTTAAGGCTGCTCACATCTCCTGTGAGCCCCAGTGTCAGTCGTGGCTCTGTTGGTAACACTATCGCCTCACCAAGTTCAAGTCCTGTTCCAGGCTTGAGAATAAACCTCGAGGCTAACACTCCAGTGCAGCGCTGAGGGATTGTCTTTGAGAAGTTTAAACAAGGCCCCTATTGCCTCCTGGCCAATATCCATCTGGCAATCAATGATCTGCTCATTATCACCACTGTTAGTGGGAGCTTGCTGTGTCCAGATTGGTGTTTCCTACATTAAAACAGTGACTATACTTCCATTCTTCACCTCTTATCTGCCTCTCACTGGGTAATCTATGCCACAGAGCGTCCAATGTGAGAGATGATGGTGTCCCTTTTAAAACTGATCCTGCATTAGTGCTTCTGACACCCCACCCCCACTGCTCCACCTAATTGGACAGCCACCCTGGGAGCCGCTCTAAATTGGTTCATCCCTGGAAAGAGGAGCTGGGAAGCTGATTGACCAGAAGTTCATATTCCCAATCCAGGAATGGTTCCTGTCATTGTGCCAGAGACCAGGCGATGAGATTCCTCCTAATGATTCAAGCCTTTGACCTTTAGTCACATTGGATGCTTATTGAGCATCAGTCCAGAGCTGGACTCAAACGTGTCACATAGTTTGATGGGAAGGAAGAAGTTACTTGCATTTATACCAGCACTTATCACAACACCGCTAATGGAATACTTTTGAAATGTAGGCACTGTTGTAATGTAGGAAACACAGCAGCTAATTTGTACACAGCAAGCTCCCACAGATAGCAATGAGTCAGAGGACCAGATCCACCTCCTCTTCACTTAGCATCCTCAATTATTTGAGTGTCACTGAACCATGGCTTACGCTGTGATTTTGCTACAGGGCTGAGTGATGAGACAGGTCCCAAGTCTACCTCAGCCGGAATGGGGGTCAAACCCCACGCTCTTGGCATTATTCTGAACCTCACGCTAGCCATCGAGCCAACCGAGCTATCTACGAAGTGGTTGGAAATGGAGCAAAGTAGTTGATAGACTTTGATGCTGCGAGGAGATGGGACAATGGTTGGATGCAAGTCTGCAGGGGTAGTAGTAAATTCCAGACTTGTCAATCACCTCTTTGCTGCATACAAACCAACACTGGAACCTCTTTCAATCCCCCTACCTGAGGGCTTGACTCTCTGGCCAACAAGAGGCAATATTCTTTGCCTCTGTCCCCAAGTAAGGGAGGAAGCACATGATCGCACAGGGCGAAGAAAAGCAACCCTGTGTGAACAATTTCTTTGTGAAGTCTGCCAGAAGGAGGACACTGACACCATTGTGCTGGCCCTATACAACTTGCTGTGCCTCACATCATCTCCACACTGCCTCAGGCTCAGGGACACTGCGAACATGTGAGTGAAGTTCAAGGCAGAAGTCATATTCTGACAAGTACCACCAACTCAGTGATGTATTGGTGACAGTGACTCTACTGGCTCAGAGGACAGATGTGCCTCTTGCTGCGGTACTTAATGAAGGTCGAGGTTCCAGTTCTTATTGCTAATTTGTATACAATTAGTGCATCCAAGGATGATGGTGGACACACGACAGTTAGCCTCAGTTCCCTGCAATTATGAGAGAGGTAAATCCCCTTCTCGATCCTGATCCTAATCCATTGCCGCTTGTGGGAGGAGAGATTTGGGATAAGCTGCCAAGTCTTCCCTGGTGAAATAGCCTGTTGTCGCTGACTCAGCTCACACAGGAATAAGCAGTTAGCTACAGTATCGCTGGTGGACAGTGGGACTGTATCCCAGTTTGGGTTACATCCTATGGAGGGGAGAAATTTGGGAGAAATGAGCTTAATTTCCTCTTCTTCTTTATCTCTATTTCAGTGATTGTACAGAGAATATTGGATAAAAAGGAATAATTACACAGAGAACACTTTGGGCCACTGAGTCTATATATTTTCTGACGATAGCAACACTGAAGATTTACTGATTCAGTAATTGGAACCTTATTGAGTGATCGACCATTGTATCTATTAGCAATAACACAGCACTTAAATTTTGTTTTCTCCCGGATTTGTCCCTCATCTTCTGAAAGCACTGGAATTGTATCCAGCAATTCCAAACTCATCTTACAATCCGTTAATTCACTGTTAGCCTAGAGAGCAAGAGTCAGTGGCAGGATCAGGATGATGGACTGATGAGGGAGCATGGGGTGAGGTGGGGGGGGGGGGGGGGTGAGGTGGGGGGCGTGAGTTGGGGGGGGTGAGGTGGGGGGGGGGGTTACTGAGCGACCGTTGAAAGTATCAAAACTAAACATAAGCCTCATCTTACCCAAAATCAACCCAGTGTGAATCACTGGACAGTGATCAGGACAGGAACACTGCCTGATTTCCCCTCTCTCTAACCCAGTGCGAATCACTGGACAGTGATCAGGAACAGGAACACTGCCTGATTTACCCTCTCTCTAACACAGTGAGAATCACTGGACAGGGATCAGGAACAAGAACCCTGCCTGATTTCCCCTCTCTCTAACCCAGTGTGAATCACTGGACAGTGATCAGGAACAAGAACCCTGCCTGACTTCCCTTCATTCTAACCCAGTGCAAATCACTGGACAGTGATCAGGAACAAGAACCCTGCCCGATTTCCCCTCTCTCTAACCCAGTGCGAATCACTGGACAGTGATCAGGAACAGGAACCCTGCCTGATTTCCCCTCTCTCTAACCCAGTGCGAATCACTGGACAGGGATCAGGAACAAGAATCCTGCCCGATTTCCCCTCTCTCTAACCCAGTGTGAATCACTGGACAGGGATCAGGAACAAGAATCCTGCCTGATTTCCCCTCTCTCTAACCCAGTGCAAATCACTGGACAGGGATCAGGAACAAGAATCCTGCCCGATTTCCCCTCTCTCTAACCCAGTGTGAATCACTGGACAGTGACCAGGAACAGGAACCCCGCCTGATTTCCCCTCTCTCTAACCCAGTGTGAATCACTGGACAGTGACCAGGAACAGGAACCCCGCCTGATTTACCCTCTCTCTAACCCAGTGTGAATCACTGGACAGGGATCAGGAACAAGAATCCTGCCCGATTTCCCCTCTCTCTAACCCAGTGCGAATCACTGGACAGTGACCAGGAACAGGAACCCTGCCTGACTTCCCCTCATTCTAACCCAGTGCAAATCACTGGACAGTGATCAGGAACAAGAACCCTGCCCGATTTCCCCTCTCTCTAACCTAGTGCGAATCACTGGACAGTGATCAGGAACAAGAACCCTGCCCGATTTCCCCTCTCTCTAACCTAGTGCGAATCACTGGACAGTGATCAGGAACAGGAACCCTGCCTGATTTCCCCTCTCTCTAACCCAGTGCGAATCACTGGACAGTGATCAGGAACAGGAACATTGCCTGATTTCCCCTCTCTCTAACCCAGTGCGAATCACTGGACAGTGACCAGGAACAGGAACCCTGCCTGATTTCCCCTCTCTCTAACCCAGTGTGAATCACTGGACAGTGACCAGGAACAGGAACCCCGCCTGATTTCCCCTCTCTCTAACCCAGTGTGAATCACTGGACAGTGATCAGGAACAGGAACATTGCCTGATTTCCCCTCTCTCTAACCCAGTGCGAATCACTGGACAGTGACCAGGAACAGGAACCCTGCCTGATTTCCCCTCTCTCTAACCCAGTGCGAATCACTGGACAGTGATCAGGAACAGGAACCCTGTCTGATTTCCCCTCTCTCTAACCCAGTGTGAATCACTGGACAGGGATCAGGAACAAGAATCCGGCCCGATTTCCCCTCTCTCTAACCCAGTGTGAATCACTGGACAGTGACCAGGAACAGGAACCCTGCCTGATTTCCCCTCTCTCTAACCCAGTGCGAATCACTGGACAGTGACCAGGAACAGGAATCCCGCCTGATTTCCCCTCTCTCTAACCCAGTGTGAATCACTGGACAGGGATCAGGAACAAGAATCCTGCCCGATTTCCCCTCTCTCTAACCCAGTGTGAATCACTGGACAGTGACCAGGAACAGGAACCCTGCCTGATTTCCCCTCATTCTAACCTAATGCAAATCACTGGACAGTGATCAGGAACCCTGCCTGAATTCCCCTCTCTCTAACCCAGTGCGAATCACTGGACAGTGATCAGGAACAGGAACACTGCCTGAATTCCCCTCTCTCTAACCCAGTGCAAATCACTGGACAGTGATCAGGAACAGGAACACTGCCCGATTTCTCCTCTCTCTAACCCAGTGCGAATCACTGGACAGAGATCAGGAGCAGGAACCCTGCCCGATTTCCCCTCTCTCTAATCCAGTGCGAATCACTGGACAGAGATCAGGAGCAGGAACCCTGCCCGATTTCCCCTCTCTCTAATCCAGTGCGAATCACTGGACAGTGATCAGGAACAGGAACCCTGTCCGATTTCTCCTCTCTCTAACCCAGTCCGAATCGCTGGACAGAGATCAGGAGCAGGAACCGTGCCCGATTTCCCCTCTCTCTAATCCAGTGCGAATCGCTGGACAGTGATCAGGAACAGGAACCCTGCCCGATTTCCCCTTTTTCTAACCCAGTGCGAATCACTGGACAGTGATCAGGAACAGGAACACTGCCTGATTTTCCCTCTCTCTACCTGGGGATGAATCACTGGACAGTGATCAGGAGCAGGAACGCTGCCTGATTTCCTCTCTCTCTAACCCAGTACGAATCACTGGACAGTGATCAGGAACACTGCCTGATTTCCCCTCTCTCTAACCCAGTGTGAATCGCTGGACAGTAATCAGGAGCAGGAACACTGCCTGATTTCCCCTCTCTCTAACCCAGTGTGAATCACTGGACAGTAATCAGGAGCAGGAACACTGCCTGATTTCCCCTCTCTCTAACCCAGTGCGAATCGCTGGACAGTGATCAGGAACCCTGTCCAATTTCCCCTCTCGCTATCCCAGTGCAAATCACTGGACAGTGATCAGGAGCAGGAACCCTGCCTGATGTCCCCTCTTTCTAACCCAGTGCGAATCACTGGACCGTGATCAGGAGCAGGACACTGCCTGATTTCCCCTCTCTCTAACCCAGTGCAAATCACTGGACAGTGATCAGGATCAGGAACCCTGTCTGATTTCCCCTCTCTCTAACCCAGTGCGAATCACTGGACAGTGATCAGGAACAGGAACCCTGCCTGATTTCCCCTTTTTCTAACCCAGTGTGAATCGCTGGACAGTGATCAGGAACAGGAACCCTGCCTGATTTCCCCTCTCTCTAACCCAAATCGAATCACTGGACAGTGATCAGGAACACTGCCTGATTTCCCCTCTCTCTAACCCAGTGCGAATCACTGGACAGTGATCAGGAACAGGTACCCTGTCTGATTTCCCCTCTCTCTACCCGGGTACGAATCACTGGACAGTGATCAGGAACCCTGTCTGACTTCCCCTCTCTCTATCCGGGTACAAATCACTGGACAGTGATCAGGAACCCTGTCCAATTTCCCCTCTCTCTACCCCAGTGCGAATCACTGGCCAGTGATCAAGAGCAGGAACCTTGGTGAACCTTTCCCCTTTTAAAATCAGGAGTGCTGAAACCAATTGATGAAGGGGCCATCTACAGACAGAGGTGAAGAATCAGGAATATACATATCCTGTAAGCAAGACCACAAGCGATCACCAGTGTGTTAAAATACATTGTAAGAAGTCTTACAACACCAGGTTAAAGTCCAACAGGTTTGTTTCGATGTCACTAGCTTTCGGAGCGCTGCTCCTTCCTCAGGTGAATGAAGAGGTACCTCTTCATTCACCTGAGGAAGGAGCAGCGCTCCGAAAGCTAGTGACATTGAAACAAACCTGTTGGACTTTAACCTGGTGTTGTAAGACTTCTTACTGTGCTCACCCCAGTCCAACGCCGGCATCTCCACATTAAAATACATTAGAAAGCTTTCACTACATTTTTTCTCGCACATTCTTTAAAGATCTCCTATTTTCCTCAGTGTCCCTTTGATTGAATACATCTTGTAATTTCACACCTGGGGACTGTGTCCACTGCGTGGACTCGACGGTGAACAAGTCAGAATCCCTTCCTGCCGTGGAACAGCAGAAATGCCATGCGACAAAGTGTGACAAAAGCACCATCAATCCCGTCACACCGTTCAAATGGAGTTAAAGATAAAATGGCAGTTCATTGCCAATGCTGTAAACATCTTAAATGCCACAGAATCCGTCTCACTTGAGTTTGAAATATTTACTGAGACACCACAGCCGTTGAAGTTCAAAATGCTCCAGTCTCAATCTTAATTTTCCCTTTCAGCAGATCCCATGATGAAGCTCCTCAGGGCTGCAGTCTGCCTCCATTGGACACTTTACCCCTCCCCTTGGAGGCTCTGATCCATTTTTTGGGGCACAATTGTGTAGTTACTGACTCCCTGTCCCAAAAAAGGCATTCCTAATGAATGAGCTCAGACAATGAGTATTGCCATGGTTTTATCACACCAGGACATAGCTTTTCTCATTTCACACATGCACCCACACACACACGCGTGCACTCGCACACAGACACACACACAGATATAAATATATATATACACTTGTGCACACACACACAAATATACACACACATACACAAGCACATGTACACACATACATAAATATACACACAACGATACACACGCAAACACAGATATTTACACTCATACACAAATATATACTTACAGACACACATACACACATATATACACAAAAATATATACATACAGACACACAGACACACTTAAAAATATATACACACAAACACACAAAAATATATACATACAGCCGCACATACACTCAAGCACATACACACCTATATACACCTAAATATTCATACACAAACACAAATACACGCACATACATAAATATACTCTCACACAAGAATATGCACACAAATATAAACACACATGCATAGATATGTACATAGATATATACATTCACGCACATAGATTGCACACACAAATATACACTTATATAAATATATATACATATATATATATAGGGCGGTACGGTGGTAGGGTTGTTAGCACTGTTGCCTCTCAGCACCAGGGACCTGGGTTCAATTCCGGCCTTGGGTGGCAGTGTGGCGTTTGCATGATCTCTCCGTGTCTGCGTGTGTTTCCTCTGGGTTCTCCAGTTTCCTCCCACAGTCCAGAGATGCGAAGATAAGGTGGTTTGGCCATGTTAAATTACCCCTTAGTGTCCAATGATGTGCAGGTGAGGTGGGGTTATGGGGGTAGGGCGGGGGAGTGGGTCTAGGCCGGGTGCTCTTTCGGAGGGTCGGTGCAGACTCGATGGGCTGAATGGTCTCCTTCTGCACGTAGGTATTCTATGATTCTATGAAGAAGAAATATCTATGCTAATTGAATGATTAGAATGTGGAACTCCGAACCACAGGAAATGATCAAAGTGAATATCTTAGATGTTTTTGAAAGAAAACATGGCTAGTAAATGAGATAAAAAGGAATAGAAAGAAATGTTGTAAGGCTGAGATGAGATAGATAGAAGGGAGGAGATCTGCATGGAGTAAAATTACTAGCATGGAGTAGTTGGGCTGAATGGCCGATCTAGTGCTGGATATTCCATATAATTCTCCCTGTGTGTATTTTGTACTTTCCGGGATGTGGGTGTCACTGGCTAGTCCAGCAGTTATTGCCTATCCCTAGTTGTCCTTGAGAAGGTGGTGGTGAGCTGCCTTCTTGAACCGCTGCAATCCCTGAGGAGTAGGTACATCCACAGAGCTGTTAGGGAGGAAGATCCAGAATTGTGACCCAGTGACAGTGAAGGAACGGTGTATATTTCCAAGTCAGGGTGGTGACTGACTTTGAGGTGACCTTCCGTGTATCTGCTGCCCTTGTCCTTCTAGGTGGTAACGGTCGTGGGTTTGGAAGGTGCTGCTAAGGAGCCTTGATGAGGCCCTGAAGAGCATCTTGTTGATGGTACACACTGCTGCTACTGTGCTAGGGACTGGATGTTTGTGGATAGGGTACAAATCAAGCAGATTGCTTAGTCCTGAATGGTGTTGAACTTCTTCAGTGTTGGTTTCACTCATCCGAAAGAGCACCTTACCTAGGCCCAATCCCCTGTCCTATCCCTGTGACTCCACCTAACAGTTAGACACTAAGGGGCAATTTAGAATGGCCAATCCAACAAACCTGCACATCTTTTGGTGTGGGTGGAAACCGGTGCACCCAGAGGAATACCACACAGTCACGGGGGGAACGTAGAAAATCCATACAGACAGTCACCCGAGGTCAGGATTGAACCCGGGTCCCTGGTGCTGTGTGACAGCAGTGCTAACCACTGTGCCACCGTTCTTATTTCCCTATTAGAGTTATTCAACCTTTCTTCTATTTATGGCTCCTCGTTTTAGCTTCTCCCACATATGGAAAAAAATCTCTCTACGTTAATTCTGTCCAACCTGAAGGAAACATTCCCACCCAGTCTTTCCCTTCAGCTTCCATCTGAGTTTTGCCATCAGCCCCGTACTTTCTCCAGTGTTTTTGTATCATTTGTATCATGTGGAGATCAGGACTATTCCACTACGTGTGGCCTCACCAGGAACCTGTGCCAGTTTAACATAACTCTGTTACTTTAGGAGTTTATACGTCAGGAATAAATCCCAGTGCTTTGCCAACATTTTAATTGCTTTGCTAACCTTTGATGGTGTTTCAATGAATGGTTCTCCTCTATCGCTAGGTTGATTTGCTCTTCCTACCCCACTCAGTTTCCTATTTTCTCATTATTCTGATTATTGATTGGCACTAGCTGACACAGGTGACCACTGAATGGCACAGCTTGACTCTGCCTAATGCAGGCGGCACAGACCATCATTAATTGGCATTGGGTATCACTGTCTACCAGTAGCTATCACATACAAGTGCACACATATCATTGGGTTTGCAAAATCTGCCAGTCAATGACAATCAATGATAGATAGCATTGGGCAGTGCAAGTCCAGCCCATGTCAGCCAATGTCAGTCAATTGTAGCCAGTGCTGGCCCATGCCATCCAGTGCCAACCAGTCAATATGATCCCGTGCCAGGCATTGCTAGTCAATGTCAGCCAGTGTTAAGCAATGCTCATCAGTGACACCAGATCATAGAATTTACAGTGCAGAAGAAGGCCATTCAGCCCATCGAGTCTGCATCGGTCCTTGGAAAGAGCACCCTACCTATGCCCATACCTCCACCCTATCCCCACACCTCCACCCTACCCCGTAACCCCACCTAACCATTTTTGGACACTAAGGGCAATTTAGCATTGCCAATCCACCTAACCTGCACATCTTTGGACTGTGGGAGGAAACCGGAGCACCCGGAGTAAGCCCACGCACACACGGGGAGAACGTGCAGACTCCGCACAGACAGTGACTCAAGCCGGGAATCGAACCTGGGACCCTGGCGCTGTGAAGCAACTGTGCTAACCATTGTGCTACCGTGCTGCCCTTAGTGCCCCTAATGGCAGCTAGTGATAGCCAGAGCCAATCCGGGTACCAGTTGATTTTACACAGTGCTAACCCATATCAATCAGTGGCGATTTGGCCAGTCAGTGCTGACCTGTGTCATTCAGTACCAGCCAGAGAGAGCCAGTTCCCTTCCTAACAGCACTGTGGCTGTGCCTACACGAGATGGACTGCAGCGGTTCAAGAAGGAAGTTCACCACCACCTTCTCAAGGGCAACAAGTGGTGGCCCTGTCCAGTGATGCTCACACCCATGAAAGAGTTTCAAATAGATTCCAGTCAATGCCAGCTAGTTTCATCCACGGCCAGCAATGGAGCCGGGGTTCGAGCATTCCCAAACTCTGTACCTCAAATGCTCTGAACATGTGATGTCAGTCACTGCCTGCAGTGTTTGAGAATAAACCAGGAAGACAGGCTGTGGTTACAGCTCACAGGAAAGCTGGATAATTATCACATTCCTTCAACATTCCTTTCTTTCCCCCTGACACAGACGAAAAGACACAAAAGTTATCAAAGTGTCCGATTAATCCTGGACTTCAGACGGTGAAATGAAAGCATTGTGTCGGTCACAGTGTCTGCGGCCACTGGGAGCTGACCCAGCTGGGGGCGAACGTTCAGTCACCCCGCTCTCTCCCCACTCTCTCCTCCCCCAGGCGAGAGCCCCAACTGACAATTTTCTTTTTTCAATCAGGAATTTGACAGAAATTGCAAATATGATTATAATGACATCCTGATCGGGTTTCTCATTCAAAAACTCTTGAGGCGAGAATGATTTAATCATTTGATAATGGCAGGGGGGGGGGTGAAGGGATTAAGGACGGATCATTGGCAAAGAATATCGATAGCACTGGATTGACTGACTGCTGGTATCTGGCTGGCATGTGAATGGCAATCAGCATTGCCAAGTGAAGGGGGGGGGGGGGGGCAGCAGGGTGTGAAACTGCTGCGCAGGAGGGTGGTAACAGTCCCGGTGTTCTCCCCACCACTGTGTCATTCCAAAGTTAATTCTTGGCATAGGGGCCTCGCTGGAAAGATGGGCATTTAGTGCCCAGTTGGCGTGGGACTGTTTTTCACATTAGATGTCGAATTGGGCAAGAATGGCAGCTTGCCCTTCTGAAAGGACCTTAATTTTAACGAGCTTAAATCCAAATGTGGAGGTTTGAGTTCCTTTAATCTGTTAGCAGGATGTCCGCTTTGGCCATACTGAGGTAAGTCCTTTCTCTTTTCAGTTTGCGGAAGCACCAAACTATTCACCTTTCTTTTGGTCGTTCTTAGTATGTGAACGTCACCGGTGAGGATGGTACTGTTTACCCAGATCTAGTTACCCGGGGCAACTGAGAGCGGGCCTCCTTTCGTCAACCTTCACAACCTTGATACAACTCAATGGTCACTTCCAAAGGCAGCTAAATGAGGAGCAGAGCTCCCGGCATTGAGCAGCTGGGCCGAATGGTCCCTGTGCTGTGGGATAGATGGAACATGATGTAAGAATGTTATTCACAGGGCTGCTGCACTTTAAGGATGTTGTTTGAACCCTGGCTGTAAATTCACTCCTGCCTCTCAGCTGAAGTTGTGTGATGCTGTGCAAAGCAGTAAATTACTGCCCTGGTCACACTGTGGCACATCGGCCCCTGGGATAGCGAGAGGACAATGCCAAGTCCTCAGTAACTGCATTCAACCACTGCCAAGAACCACAGTCAGTACAAACAGTATCAACTGAAGGATCTTGTTTATTAATATCAGTTCCCGAGCACGGAGGGATAAAACTTTAGTTTCTACAGCTGTTTTTAAAGCTTTGCCCTTTGAGAGGCTATCTTACTGTAAACCATTCAACAGGCAGTGTCTCACAGGCTTGTCAAACAGATGTGTGAAGAACATGAGCAGGTGTACGAAGAAAACTGAGTTACTCACTTAGATTTATTGCACAATGTTCCAGTGTTGCTAAAGACTCCAAAAGCCAGGTAACACATGAGATGTTTCCTGAGTCTAATTGTTTTGGTTTTTAGTGACTTTTGTGCTATTAAGGGCCGGAGAGTGGAGCTGAGTCCACAAAGATCAGCCGTAGAACATAGAACATAGAACAATACAGCGCAGTACAGGCCCTTCGGCCCACGATGTTGCACCGAAACAAAAGCCATCTAACCTACACTATGCCATTATCATCCATATGTTTATCCAATAAACTTTTAAATGCCCTCAATGTTGGCAAGTTCACTACACAGCCGTGATCTCATTAAATGGCGGAGCAGGCTCGAGGGGCCAGATGGCCTACTCCTGCTCCTCGTTCTTATGTTCTTAAAGGTGACGATGTTAAGGGACTGGGACACTTTCCATTTCAGCCACACACGGAAAACAGGAAATCAGATATTTTTCACAGATCTCTTTTTGGGGCGATTGCGGTACCTGCCCTGGGAGTGTTTGATGAGGACAATGTAGAGGGAGGCTTACACTGTATCTAACCCCGTGCTGTACCTGTCCTGGGAGTGTAAGATGGGGACAGTGTAGAGGGAGGTTTACTCTGTATATAACCCTTTGCTGTACCTGTCCTGGGAGTGTTTGATGGGGACAGTATAGAGGGAGGTTTACTCAGTATTTAACCCCGTGCTGTACCTGTCCTGGGAGTGTTTGATGGGGACAGTGGAGAGGGAGCTTTACTCTGTATCTAATCCCGTGCTGTACCTGCCCTGGGAGTGTTTGATGGGGACAATGTAGAGGGAGCTTTACTTTGTATCTAACCCCATACTGTATCTGCCCTGGGAGTGTTTGATGGGGACAGTGCAGAGGGAACATTACTCTGTATCTAACTCCGTGCTGTACCTGTCCTAGGAGTGTTTGATGGGGACAGTGTAGAGGGAGCTTTACTCTGTATCTAACCCCGTGCTGTACCTGTCCTGGGAGTGTTTGATAGGGACAGTGTAGAGGGAGCTTTACTCTGCATCTAACCCCGTGCTGTACCTGCCCTGGGAGTGTTTGATGGGGACAGTGTAGAGGGAGCTTTACTCTGTATCTATCCCCGTGCTGTACCTGTCCTGGGATTGTTTGATGGGGACAGTGGAGAGGGAGCTTTACTCTGTATCTAACCGCGTGCTGTATCAGCCCTGGGAGTGTTTGATGGGGACAGTGTGGAGGGAGCTTTACTCTGTATCTAACCCCATGCTGTATCTGGCCTGGGAATGTTTGATGGGACAGTGCAGAGGGAACTTTACTCTGTATCTAAACCCGTGCTGCACCTGTCCTGGGAGTATTTGATGGGGACAGTGTAGAGGGAGCTTTACTCTGTATCTAACCCCGTGCTGTACCTGTCCTGGGAGTGTTTGATGGGGACAGTGTAGAGGGAGCTTTACTCTGTATCTAACCCCGTGCTGTACCTGTCCTGGGAGTGTTTGATGGGGACAGTGTAGAGGGAGCTTTACTCTGTATCTAACCCCGTGCTGTACCTGTCCTGGGAGTGTTTGATGGGGACAGTGTAGAGGGAGCTTTACTCTGTATCTAACCCCGTGCTGTACCTGTCCTGGGAGTGTTTGATGGGGACAGTGTAGAGGGAGCTTTACTCTGTATCTAACCCCGTGCTGTACCTGTCCTGGGAGTGTTTGATGGGGACAGTGTAGAGGGAGCTTTACTCTGTATCTAACCCCGTGCTGTACCTGTCCTGTGAGTGTTTGATGGGGACAGTGTAGAGGGAGCTTTACTCTGTATCTAAGCCTGTGCTGTAATTGTCCTGGGAGTGTATGATGGGGACAGTGTAGAGGGAGCTTTACTCTGTATCTAACCCTGTGCTGTAATTGTCCTGGGAGTGTTTGATGGGACAGTGTATTTAAACCAGAGAAAGTCAGGTCGCTGTGGAGCAAAAAACAACAACGGTAAAATCTTGGAACAACTGAGCTATTTGTTTTCATATGGCGCCATCTTGCGGTCATTGTCAAAAGAACACACAGTTCTCCAATATTTCTACTTCTGGAAGTGCACGGTTGTCAGATTTCTGTTGGTTCCCCATCTATTTTTGTTGTTGTTTATAAATGCTGCCTATAACTTCCGGTGGCGGCCATGACCAGCTAAGTCGCGTTCACGGCAGCTCCCGCTGGGATCGGGATTTCGGGCCGCTAAACGGGGCGGCGTCGGCACTTGGAGGCGGAGACCGGTGTGGGAACGGACGCTGGAGAGGTTCACCCGGTGCTGTATGGAGGGGACCAGGAGTGGGTCGGTCAGACGTGCAATCGCGGGGAAGAAGGCTGAGAAGGTCCGGGGAAACAAAATGGCGGCCGGAGCGGATTGAGAGGTGTGGGCCCAGTGGGCCAGGGAGCAGCAGGAATTTCTGAGAAACTGTTTCACAGAATTAAAAACGGAGATGCTGGGGCCCCCATGAAGGCCTCTATGGAGAAGATTGTAGAGGTCCAGAAGGCACAGGAGAAGGTGATCAAGGAAGTGGGGAGGAAGGTGGCGGGGAATGAGGACGAGATCCTGGGCCTGGCGGTGAAGGTGGAGGCGCACGAGGCCCTGCATAAGAGATGGCAGGAAAGGCTGGATGACCTCGAGTACAGGTCTCGAAGCCACAATCCTGGGCCTTCCCGAAGGTGCGGAGGGGGCGGACGCGAGCACGTATGTGACCGCAATGCTGGGGACGCTGATGTGCGCGGGGGCCTTTCCGCGGCCCTTGGAGCTGGATGGGGCGCATAGGGTCCTCGCCAGAAAGCCGAGGGTGAACGAGCCGGCGAGGGCGATGGTGATAAGGTTCCACCGTTTTGCAGACCGGGATCGTGACCTGTGGTGGGCGAAGAAAGAGCGGAGCAGTAAGTGGGAGAACGGTGAGATCCACATCTACCAGGACTTGGGAGCTGAGTTGGCGAGGAGGTCTGCGGGTTTCCACCGGGCTAGGCGGTCCTCCACAGCAAAGGGGTGAAGTTTGGGCTCCTTCATCCGGCGAGACTCTGGGTAACGTACCAGGACAGGCACCATTACGTTGATACGCCGGACGAGGCTTGGTCGTTCATCAGGCACGAGAAGCTGGTCTTGAACTAAGGGGCAGTGGTATGTGGGTGAAACGTGCTGATGAGAAGGGGTATGGTGGGTAGAGCATAAGTTTGATTGCCTGTCTGCTCCAGTTTGTTTGTTGTTTTTTGTTTTCCTTTGTTTCAGGGGGCGGGAAACGCCCGGGTCGTGTTGTCCGGCGCACGGGAAGGTCCCGGATGGCACTTGCCCCTCTACCCAGTGGGGGAGGGGTGGGGGTTGGGTGGCCCGAAGGAGGTGACAAGATTAAGGTCGGGGGATAGGGGCGGGAGCGGCTGGGGTCAGCATGGGTGAGCTGACTTACTGAAGCACAATGGGGGGGAAATCAGAGCTAAGTGGACGCTTGGCAGAGCGGGGGGGGGGGGGGGGGGGGGAGGGGGGTGCGGGGGGTTGGGCTGGGGAAGGGGTGCTGTTTTGCTGACTGAAGGGGAGCCAGTTGAGGGGAATGGATGGAGAGTCAGGCTGGGGGGCCGTTGAGGGGAGGGCTGGAGCGAGCGGGAGGCGCGGGCACGTGGCTGGCCGAAAAAGGGAGATGGCTAGTCGGCGGGGGTGGGGTGGGGTGGGGTGGGTTGGTCAACCCCCTGACCAGGATGATCACGTGGAACGTGAGGGGCCTGAATGGGCCGGTCAAGCGGTCCCGCGTGTTCTCGCATCTAAAGGGGTTGAAGGCGGACGTGGCCATGTTGCAGGAGACGCACTTAAAGCTCGCGGACCAGATGAGGTTAAGGAGAGGATGGGTGGGCCAGGTGTTTCACTCGGGGTTAGACTCAAAGTCCTGAGGGGTGGCAATTTTGGTTAGTAAACAAGTGGTGTTTGAGGCGGGGAGCATCGTGGCGGACAAGGGGGGCAGGTATATAATGGTGAGTGGCAAGCTGCAGGGGGCCCGAGTGGTCTGAGTGATTGTATAGGCCCTGAACTGGGACGATACAGACTTCATGAGGTGAGTGTTAGGTAGGATCCCGGACTTGGAGTCAAGTAACTTGATTATGGGAGGGGACTCTAATACGGTCTTGGATCCGGTCTTGTACCATTCCAAGTCCAGGTCGGGAAAGAGGCCGGTGGCGGCCAGGGCCCTGTGGGAGTTCATGGACCAGATGGGGGGCGTGGACCCGTGGAGATTTGCGTGGCCAAAGGCGAAGGAGTTCTCCATTTTCTCCCACGTCCATAAAGTCTATTCGCGGATAGACTTCTTTGTGTTGAGTAGGGCGCTGATCCCGAGGGTGGAGGGGGTTGAATACTCGGCCATTGCGGTCTCGGACCATGCCCCGCACTGGGTGGACCTGTGACTGGGGGCGGAACAGGGTCAGCGCCCTCACTGGCGACTGGATGTGGGGCTGCTGGCGGATGAAGAGGTGTGCGGGCGGATAAGGAGGAGTATTAAGAACTATGTGGGAGCGAATGACACAGGAGAGGTGACGGTGGCAGTGGTTTGGGAGGCTTTGAAGGCGGTCGTTAGGGGAGAGTTAATTTCTATTAGGTCCCACAGAGAGAAGAAGGAGAGGGAGAGACTGGTGGGTGAGATACTCAGGGTAGATAGGAGGTACGCGGAGGTCCCGGAGGGGAGGCTGCTGAACGAGCGCCGGAAACTGCAGGCGGAGTTTGACTTGCTGTCCACGGGGAAGGCGGAGGCGCAGCTGAGGAAAGCGAAGGGGGCAGTGTATGAGTACGGGGAGAAGGCGAGTAGGATGCTGGCGCACCAGCTGCGCAGGAGGGAGGCGGCCAGAGAGATTGGGGGAGTGCGGGATAGGGAAGGCAACATGGTGCTGAGCCCAGAGAGGGTTAATGAAGTCTTCAGGGAGCTCTACGGGAAGCTATACGAGTCAGAACCCCCCAGGGAGGGGAAGGGATGAAGCAATTTATGGATCGATTGAGGTTCCCGAGGGTGGAAGCTGAGCGGGTGGAGGGGTTGGGGGCCCCGGTTGAGTTGGAGGAGGTAGTTAAGGGGCTGGCAAGTGTGCAGTCGGGCAAGGCCCCGGGTCCGGACGGCTTCCCCGTAGAATTTTATAAGAAGTACTCGGAGCTGCTGAGCCCACTCCTGCTAAGAACCTTTCATGAGGCAAAGGAGAGAGGGACCCTCCCCCCGACGATGTCGCAGGCATTGATCTCGCTCGTTTTGAAGAAGGAGAAGGATCCGCTGCAATGTGGGTCCTACAGGCCAATATCGCTCCTGAATTTAGATGCTAAATTGTTGGCGAAAATTCTGGCCACCAGAATCGTGGACTGTGTCCCGGGAGTGATTGGGGAGGACCAGACGGGTTTCGTTAAGGGCAGGCAGCTGAACACGAATGTGAGGAGGCTCCTGAACATTATCATGATGCCCTCGGAGGGGGGGGGGGGGGGGGGGGGGGGGTACGGAGGTAGTGGCTGCAATGGATGCGGAGAAGGCCTTTGACAAGGTGGAGTGGGAGTACCTGTGGGAAGCGTTAAGCTGGTTTGGATTTGGGGAGGGATTTATAGAGTGGGTCAAGCTGCTGCATCAGGCCCCCGTAGCGAGTGTGTCCACGAACCGGCTGCGGTCGGAGCATTTCAGGCTGCACCGGGGGACGAGGCAGGGGTGCCCCATGTCCTCGTTGCTGTTTGCCCTGGCAATTGAGCCGTTAGCCATAGCGCTCAGGACTTCAAGGGACTGGAGGGGGCTGGTGCGCAGGGGGGAGGAACACCGGGTCTCCCTCTACGCGGATGACCTGCTGTTGTACATTTCGGACCCGCTAGAGGGGATGGGGGAGGTCATGCGGGTCCTAAGGGACTTTGGGAGCTTTTCGGGGTACAAGTTCAATGTGGAGAAGAGTGAGCTGTTTGTAATCCCCACTAGGGGCCAGGAGGAGAGACTGAGGGAGCTCCCACTGAGGATAGTGGAGAGGAGCTTTCGGTACTTGGGGATACAAGTGGCAAGGAACTGGGATGCCCTGCACAGGCTCAACTTAACCCGGCTTGTGGAGCAGATGGAGGGAGATTTTAAAAGGTGGGACATGCTCCCACTTTCCCTGGCGGGACGGGGGCGGACTGTGAAGATGATGGTTCTCCCCAGGTTCCTCTTCGTGTTTCAGTGCCTCCCCATTTTTATCCCCAAGTCCTTTTTTAAGTGGGTGAATAGGATTGTTACGGGGTTTGTGTGGGCGAATAAAACTCCGCGAGTTGAAAGGGCATCCTTGGAGCGTAGTCGGGGAAGGGGAAGACTGGCTCTGCCGAACCTTTGCAGTTATTACTGGGCGGCCAATGTGGCCATGATTAGGAAGTGGATGATGGATGAGGGGGCGGCATGGGGGCAGCTGGAGGCAGCGTCATGCAGAGGCACCAGCCTAGGGGCACTAGTCACGGCGCCGCTGCCGTTCTCGCCGGCGCGATACACCACAAGTCCGGTGGTGACGGCGGCACTGAGGATCTGGGGGCAGTGGAGGAGACATAGGCAGGAGGAGGGGCCCTCGGTGTGGACCCCGATACGGAATAACCACAGATTTGCTCCAGGTAGGTTGGATGGGGGGTTCCAAGGCTGGTATAGGGCAGGCATTAGGAGAATGGGGGACCTGTTTATAGATGGGACTTTCCCCAGCGTGCAGGCACTGGAGGAGAAGTTCGGCCTGCCCCCGGGAAATGCTTTCAGATATCTCCAGGTTCGGGACTTTCTCAAAAAGCAGGTGGGGACGTTTCCGCTGTTACCCCCTCGAAGGATACAGGACAGGGTGGTGTCTGGCATCTGGGTAGGAGAGGAAAAGGTATCAGACATATATCAGGAGCTGCAGGAGGTGGAGGAAGCCTCAGTGGAGGAGCTGAAGGGCAAGTGCAAGGAGGAGCTGGGCGAGGAGCTAGATGAGGGCCTGTGGGCTGATGCCCTGGGCAGGGTGAACTCCTCCTCATCATGTGCCAGGCTCAGCTTAATTCAGTTTAAGGTGGTGCACCGGGCTCACATGACGACGGCAAGAATGAGTAAGTTCTTTGGGGTAGAGGACAGGTGTGCGAGATGAGCAGGGAGTCCGGCGAACCATGCCCATATGTTTCGGGCATGCCCGGCGTTTAAAGAATTCTGGCAGGGCTTTGCGAGGGCTATGTCCAGGATTTTGGACACGCGGGTGAAGTCGAGTCCAGCAATAGCGATATTTGGGCTGTCGGAGGATCCGGGAGTGCAGGAAGCGAAAGAGGCTGAGGTGTTGGCCTTTGCCTCCCTGGTAGCCCGGAGACGGATCTTGTTAATGTGGAGAGACTCGAAACCCCCGAGTGTGGAGACCTGGGTTAGTGATATGGCTGGGTTCCTCAGCCTAGAGCGAATAAAGTTTTCCTTGAACGGGTCCTTGATGGGGTTCTCCCGGCGCTGGCAACCTTTCCTTGACTCTCTAGGGGAGCAGCAAAGTGTCAGCAGCAGCATCCGGGGGGGGGGGGGGGGGGGGGGAGGATTGTGGATACAATGTGAGTTTTGTGTTGTATAAAGACAGCAGCCACCTTGTTTTGTTCAATAATTCTCGTTTACTTTTGTTATGTAAAAACATTAGTTGGAAAAAGCTTGAATAAAAACATTTATAAATGCCGCCTATACCCCAGAATGATATTAGAGCATTGTGTGTGTATGGTTTTTGAAGATTGATGCCTGGACTCTCTAAGATGCAAAGAAAAAAATGATGAATGTAACAAGGAAAAGAGCAGGGGACGATGAGTAAAAAATAAACTCTGTTGCTTGGGAGATCCCAAGTTACTCTATATAAAATTAATGATTTTGGAGTTAGGTCAATGATATTATACAGCTAAAGATTGTGCACAGAAGGATCCCAGCAATGAGGTGAACAATTGGTTAATCTATTTTTGTTCATGTTAATGTAAGGTGTCAGGATTTCGTCCCCATTCCTCATCATGTGGTGTCACTGGATACTTTTCATCTTCCTCAACAGTTAGGCCTCAGTTTAAAATCCTGATCAAAGGATGGCACCTCCAACAGTGCAGCACTCCCTCATTCCTGCACAGGGTGTGTCAACCAGGCTTCTGTGCTCAAGTCTCCGTAGAGTGGGGATTGAACCTACAACCTGTTGGCTCACAAGTGAGTGGGCGCAATTAACTGGGGTGAATTAATTTGAATAAGTATTCCAGAAAGGCAGTTTCGGAATGAAGAATTGAATGGCCGCCTTCTGTGTCAGAATTCTGATTCTCTTTGAAAATATACAAATATAAACCCCTTAAAACTACCTTTGTTTTCCTAACAAGAGGGAGTTTTACTCTGGGAGGGTTTTAAAAAAATATATTTTTATTCCCCATTTTTACATTTTCTTCAGAAGTTACACCCCACCAACAAACAGTAAACGGGAATGAATACAATGTCAATCCCCTGATCAACAACAACGGTCCCATCCTCCCACCACCCAAAACAACGGCCTGCATGACAATATAAGCATCAAATAAAACAAAACCTCCCAAGGAGGAAAAAAGAAAAAGGAATCAGGAATCGCCCCTGGTCACCATTGGCACGTATAATATTCACGTATAATATGCCCTAATATTCAGTGCCATCCAATTCCTGAAAGAGTACCATGAATGACACCCATGAATTGTAAACACCCCCCCCCACCCCCTCTCAGACTCCACCCCCCAGTTCCTCTTGTAAATTCCACCCCCAATCTCGGTTCCTTCCCCCAACTTTTCTACCAGGCTCTAATGGCTGCAGCCCCTCCCCTCACCTCACTCCCGTTCACTGGCCGGCTTAAACCAGCCAGCGTGGAAGCCCCCGCCCGGTCTCCTTCCCCCTTGCCTGATCCCAGGAAAACCAAGAAATTCCCTTCAGCACACAGCCCCCGCATACACACCCAAGCCCCAAAGAACCATCATTGCAAATGAAAGTCCCAACTCTTCCCTTGTCCAAATATATACAGCGTCGACTCATTTAGTACATACACCAACACGCAGTGAAAAAATAAAGTTCCATGAGGCTGCATCGGTACACGACCCGCTCTCAGTCCCATTTCTCAATTCTGCCACAGTCCTTCTGCCTTCGCAAACTCCTCCGCTGCTTCTGCTGTCCCAAAGTAAAAGTCCTTGGATTTGTAGGTCACCCTCAACTTAGCTGGATATACTATGCCGCACTGCACCTTGCTGATGTACAGTGCCTTCTTCACCCGGCTGAAGGCAGCCCGCCTCCTCGCCAGCTCCACCGTAAAGTCCTGGTATATACGTATACCAGCTCCAGCCCACTGCACCACCCGCTTCTGCTTTGCCCAGCACAGGACTTTCTCCTTCACGCTGTACCTACGGAAACACACAGTTACTACTCTTGGCGGCTCACTCGCCTTTGGTATAGGCCTCCACGACCGATGAGCCCGATCCAGTTCGTATCGAGAGGGATCGTCCCTATCCCCCAATAGCTCCGCCAACATCGTGGCAAAATACTCCGTCGGCCTCGGGCCTTCCACCCCTTCGGGCAGACCCACAATCCTCAGATTCTGTCGCCTGGATCTGTATTCCAGGTCTTCCATTTTGGCTCGCAGACCCTTGTTGGTCTCTATCACCCTCCGCAACTCCTTCCCCATCAAGGTGAGTTGATCACTGTGCTGCGATAATGCCTCTTCCACTTCCTTCAGTGTCTCACCTTGCTCCCACACCTCCGCCGCTGAGCTTGATACCGCCGCCCTCACCGGGGCAATCGCCTCCTCCAGCAGCACTTTCAATACCCCCCCCCCATCTCCTTCTTCATCGCTTCCATGTGCTTTGTGAACTGTTTTTCTAGTTCCACAGCCATCACTTTGGTCATTTCTTCTGCTGTGAGCAATGCGGCCTCCTCTGGTGCTCCAGCCTCCGCTTTCCTTACAGTTCCTGCACTGACTTTCCCACTCACCGGCAGACTTCCATTAACTCCCCTTTTCACGGCCGTTTTTTCCCCAAACTTGGACATTTCTCCTCCCTGTTTAGCTCAGTGGGCTGGACAGCTGGCTGTGATGCAGAACAAGGCCGGCAGGGCAGGTTCAATTCCTGTATCAGCTTACCCGAAAAGGTGACGGAATGAGGCAACTAGAGGCTTTTCACAGTAACTTCATACTTGTGACAATAAAAGGTTGTTGTTGTTAACATCCATAAGACATTAAAAAACCCTTTAAACAGAAGCACATCAGGTAAAAGTCACTACTGAGAGCAGTTAATAGTTTTAAATCACCAAAGGATCGATTTACAGTCTTTAGATTACAGAGAGAGAGACCCATACACCTTCTGGCTGTGACTGCAGCTATCCAGCTCTGAAAACGAAACTAAAACACACCCGGCAGCAAACAGCCTAAAATGAAAGTAAAAAGCTGACAGACAGCCCAGCTCCACCCACACTCTGACATCACTGATAAACACCCATTTCTTAAAGGTACATTTCTTAAACACCCATTTCTTAAAGGTACTCTCACATGACACCTCCCCCAAGAAAATAAACCATCAACTTCAAGATGGTTTCATTTTTCACCTTTTCACTATCCTTTAAAAAATGCACACAGTAAATATACTTGTTTGTTTCAAAAAACAACACATGCAAACAGGTACAATAATATAGTCCTTTTTTTTTGTTCTTCTTCCTTTGAACAAGAAGGTCTTTGCACGATCCATCCATTTCTCTATGCCTCGGCATTTCTCCTTAAAGTTAGATACTTTAGTTCAATCTGATCACAGAGTCCCTTGTAATTCTCCGACACAGGAGCATTGGTTATCACAGCTTTCAGGCTGTCAAATGCCTGTTGAAAGTCCACTGGCCACTGAAGTTTTCAACGTTTCTTCAGCAAGTCCAAGAGTGGAGCAATCACACTACAAAACCTTTGCACAAATGTTCGATCAAATCCACTCATGCCAAGAAATCGCATTATTTCCCTTTGTGTTGAGGGTATCGGAAACTCCTCAAGGAAAGTGACTTGGGCTTTTCCAAATTCACTTTTGGCTAGGTTTATCACCAAACCCGCTTCCTAAAGTCGATCCAATAACTCCATCAGATGTTTTAAATGTTCTTTCCATGTCTGGCTGAAAATTACCAGATCGTCGATGTATACCGCACAATTGGATAACCCTGAAACAACTTTGTTAGTTAACCGTTGAAATGTGGCTAGGGCGTTTTTCATGCCAAATGGCATAACTTTGAATTGGAATATACTATCTGGAGTCACAAAAGCTGAAATCACCTTCGCCCTTTCGGATAAAGGTACCTGCCAGTAACCTTTAAGTAAATCCAGTTTGGAAATAACAGCTGATTGTCCCACTTTCTCAATGCAATCCTCCAAATGTGGGATAGGATAAGAGTCCGTTCTTGTAACTGCATTAACCTTTCTATAGTCCACACACAACCGTTGGTTACCATCTGGTTTAGGTACCATCACTATGGGTGAGCTCCATTGGCTGCAACCCACTTAAATTATGCCATTTTTAAGCATACTCTCAATCTCTTTGTTAACCTGTGTCAATTTTAAAGGGTTAAGCCTGTATGGATGTTGTTTGATTGGAACAGCATTTCCCACATCTACATCATGTATAGCCATTTTAGTACTTCCCAATTTATCTCTACAAACTTGCCCATGTGATATCAATAACTTTTTCAGGTCAGTCCGTTTTTCCTCTGGAAGGTTACTCAACAATTTATCCCAATTTTTAAGAACATCCTCGTTTTCCAATTTAATTTGTCAAATTCACAGTCATCTGGATTTGGTTCGTCACTTTGTGTTAGAATCATTAAAACCTCCTCCTTTTTCTCTCCTTCCCTTTCAAAGTACCTTTTAAGCATATTCACATGACATGTGTGACATGTTTGACAAAATTTAACTACATCTTTATGTAGTCCAGGCCAATAAAAATGTTTCTGGATTTTAGCTTGAGTTTTCCTTATTCCCAAATGACCTCCCACTGGTACCTCATGTGCAACTCGCAACACCTCCTTTCTATACCCTACCGGCAATACTACTTGTTGAACTTCTGCCCACTTTTCATTCGCCTGCATATGTAAAGGTCTCCATTTTCTCATCAAGACATTACTTTTATGGTACCATCACTCTGGTATACACTCAGATTCCTCTTCCGTATATGCTTTCTGATACATCCGTTTTATTTCTACATCTTTTTGTTGTAACTCCGCCAATTTTCCTGAACTAAAAATATCCGCCTCATCCTTCACCTGTTCTTGTTCCTTTTCAACCATCTGATCAAAAATCGTTTCTGATAATTGCACTTCAACTGCATCTTCAGTCTTTGATTTCTCCTCTTGTCTTAACCTGTGACTTTGCGACCTTGTTACTACACAATCCAGAAAAATCCCAGGATATTCGTCCTTCAACACTTCAATTGCCTGATTTTCCACTGGCTTATCCACCACAGTAGGCATCACTCCCACTTGCGATCCAGCCATATCATTATCCAAGATAAACTGTATTCCTGGACAAGATAGTTTCTCTATTACTCCTACTACCACTTCATCACTCTTCACTGGACTTTCCAACCTTACCTTATATAATGGAACACTACTCCTCTCACCCTGAATTCCACATATTACCACCTTTTCTGGCAATATTCTTCCCAAACTACATAACACCTAATCTCTTACCATTAAAGATTGACTAGCTCCAGTATCTCTTAAAATTGTGACTTCTTTACCTGCTCCGCCTGATACACATGAGTAAACTTTACCCACACAAGTAAATTCTTTAAAGAGATCTGGCACCTTCTTATCAATCACCTCTTGATCAGGCTGTACAATCATTTGTACCTCCTTCGCTTCACTTGGGCTTTCCTTTACCATTTTAACAAACCCCACTGTCTTATCCTGTTTTACCGCATCAGCCTTCCCAGTGCTTTTCTTCAACCATCAACACTGTGACTTTACATTGCCTGGATTATTACAGTGAAAACATTTGAAACTTTTCATTTCTTTTCCACCCTCCTGGATTTCTTTTTTAATCTGAGGTACACTCTCCTTATTATCTCCCATCAGATCACCTTTCCATTTATCACTTGAGTATTTCTCATGTCCCCAGTTTCTACCCCTCACAGGCTGAAACTGATGTCAGAAACCAATCTTTGATTTATGAACTAATTCATAACCATCTGCCATTTCTGCTGCTAATCTCACAGTTTTAACCCTCTGTTCTTCCACATGAGTTCTCACAACATCAGGAATTGAATTTTTATACTCCTCCAAAAGTATAATTTCTCTGAGAGCTTCATACATTTGATCTACTTTCAAATCCCTTATTCACCTATCAAAATTACTCTGTTTGACCCTTTCAAACTCCATGTATGTTTGTACGTCCCAGATACCTCCTCCGGTAGTGATGCAAACACTTCATTAGCTCTACCTATCAGCATTGTTTGAATCAGTAATATCCACATGTCCTGTGGCCATTTCATTTGTTTAGCTACCTTCTCAAATGCAGTGAAAAAGGCTTCTACCTCCTTCTCATCAAACCTTGGCAATGCTTGGACATATTTAAATAGATTCCCACCAAGCCTTCGACTTTGACGCTCTTGCTCACTATCCTCATCACTATCATTCAACTGTACGTTTCCCTTTACATTTGCCAATTTTAACTGACTGTCATGTTTCATGCCCATTTTCTGAAGTTCAAACTCTCTTGCTTTATCTTTCTCCCTGATCTGTATCTCCCTTTCTCTTTCTTTTTGTTCTGCTAGGGCTATTCTTTCTTTTCTCCTTTCTTCTCTCTCCTTTTTTCTTTCCTCTCTCTCTCTTTCTTTTTCCTCTCTATCTCTTTTACTTTCTTTTTCCACTCTCTCTCTTTCCTTTTCCTCTCTATCGTATTCAAGCTGCTTTAATTCTTTCTCATGTTCCATTTGTTTAATTTGTAACTGAATTTTTGCCATTTCCAATGAGTCAAACTGTATCTTAGGCAACTTTAAATGCTTAGCCACCACCATAATTACCTCATCTTTTCGCATTTTGTCAGGTAATGTTAACTGCAATGAGTTCGCCAAATCTAACAGTCTGCTTTTAGTCTTTGTCCGTAAGATACTGCGTGTGACCGTCTCCACCCCCAAAAATTTCAGAGCCTCTGAAAGAGCCATTGTCCGCAACACACTCCCCACTTAAACTAGAATACCACACCTGATAAGCAACCACAAGGATGCTCACCCATCACTGTCTTTACGTTCACTAAGCCAATCCAATAGATAGACTTTTATCCCCCTCAAGCCCCCAATTTGTTATGGGCTAGGGTTCAGAGAACCCCAAAGTGTATCATAGAGTTTACCTGACCCACAACCTTTAATAGATTGTGGTATGGGGAGCACACAGCCCACTCTACAGGTGTGGTACAGCAGAAATGGAAAAGTATTTTTTAAAGCAAAACAATGTTTATTCTATGAACTCAAGTTAACTTCCTTAAAACATACAGTGAACATCTTAGCAACCATTAATTCAAATATAACCCCCAAAGAATAAAACACTAAGTAATGCTTAAGCTGTTCTTTTAACATCCATAAGACTTTAAAAAAAACTTTAAACAGAAGCACATCAGGTTAAAGTCACTACTGAGAGCAGTTATTAGTTTTAAATCACCAAAGGATCGATTTACAGTCTTTAGATTACAGAGAGAGAGAGACTCATACACCTTCTGGCTGTGACTGCAGCTATCCAGCTCTGAAAACTAAACTAAAACACACCCTGCAGCAAACAGCCTAAAATGAAAGTAAAAACCTGACAGACAGCCCAGCTCCACCCACACTCTGACATCACTGATAAACACCCATTTCTTAAAGGTACTTTCCTTAAACACCCATTTCTTAAAGGTACTCTCACATGACACCCTGTGCTGTACCTGTCCTGGGAGTGTTTGATGGGGACAGTGTAGAGGGAGCTTTACTCTTTATTTAACCCCGTGCTGTACCTGTCCTAGGAGTGTTTGATGGGGGCAGTGTAGAGGGAGCTCTACTCTGTATCTACCCCCATGTTGTACCTGTCCTGTGAATGTTGGATGGGGACAGCATGGAGTGAGCTTTACTCTGTATCGAACCCCGTGCTGTACCTGCCCTGGGAGTGTTTGATGAGGACAGTGTAGAGGGAGCTTTACTCTGTGTCTAACTCTGTGCTGCAACTGTCCTGGGAATGTTTAATGGGGACAGCATAGTAGGAGATTTATTCTGTATCTAACCCTGTGCTGCATCTGTTCTGGGAGTGTGTGATGGGGACTGCGTAGAGTGAGCTTTACCCTGTATCTAATCCGTAGTGTACCTGCCCTGGGAGTTTTGATGGGGACAGTGTAGAGGGAGCTTTACTCTGTAACTAACCCTGTGCTGTACCTGCCCTGGGAGTGTTTGATGGGCACAGTGTAGAGGGAACTTGACTCAGTATCTAACCCTGTGCTGTACCAGTCCTGAGAGTGTTTATTGGGGACAGTGCAGAGAGAGCTTCACTCTGTATCTAACCCTGTGCTGTACCTGCCCTGGGAGTGTTTGATGGGGACATTGCAGAGGGAGCTTTACTGTGTATCTAACCCCATGCTGTACCTGTCCTGGGAGTGTTTGATGGGGACAGCATAGAGGGAGCTTTACCCTGTGCTGTACCTATTCTGGGAAGGTTTGATGGGGAGAGTGTAGAGGGAGATTTACCCTGTATCTAACCCTGTGCTGTACCTATTCTGGGGATGTTTGATGAGGACAGTGTAGAGGGAGCTTTACTCTGTATCTAACTCTGTGCTGTACCTGCCCTGGGAGTGTTTGATGGGGGCAGTGTCGAGGGAACTTTACTCTGTATCCAGCCCTGTGCTGTACCTGTCCTGGGAGTGTTTATTGGTGACAGTGCAGAGAGAGCTTCACTCTGTATCTAACCCCGTGCTGTACCTGCCCTGGGAGCGTTTGATTGGGACAGTGTAGAGGGAGCTTTACCTTGTATCTAACGTTTGCTGTACCTATTCTGGGAATGTTTGATGGCGGAGTGTAGAGGGATCTTTACTCTGTATCTAATAACGTGCTGTACCTGCCCTGGGAGTGTTTGATGGGGACAGTGTAGAGGGAGCTTTACCTTGTATCTAACGTTTGCTGTACCTATTCTGGGAATGTTTGATGGGAGAGTGTAGAGGGAACTTTACTCTGTATCTAACTCCGTGCTGTACCTATCCTGAGAGTGTTTTATGGGGAGAGTGTAGAGGGAGCTTTACCCTGTATCTAACCCTGTGCTGTACCTGTTCTGGGAATGTTTGATGAGGACAGCGTAGAGGGAGATTTATCCTGTATCTAACCCCATGCTGCATCTGTTCTGGGAGTGTTTGAGGGACTGCGTAGAGTGAGCTTTACCCTGTATCTAATCCGTAGTGTACCTGCCTGTCGTGTTGGGTGGTCTGGTCTACAAACAGGTCAACACGGCTGGAGATGGTGTAACTCTATTTTATTAACAACTCAACTGTAATAACAGACTGTAAGCTTGGGTACGTGCATTACCAGCCTATCTGTGGACCTTGTCCTATCACCATCAAGGTGAGGCACTCAGCACATGGTGAATGTCTGAGAGGCAGGCTGTGAGCTCTGTGCTCTGAGCTGGCTGCTGCTAGAATGAGCGGGAACTCTAGTGTCCCCTGTCTTTATAGTGTGTGTGCTCTCACTGGTGATTGGCTGTGATGTTGTGTATGCTGGTTGGTCCTACTGTATGTCCATCAGTGTGTGTGTGATTGCACCATAATATGCTGATGTATATCATGACACTGCCCTGGGAGTGTAGAGGGAGTGTAGAGGGAGCTTTACTCTGTAACTAACCCCGTGCTGTACCTGCGCTGGGATTGTTTGAGGGGACAGTGTAGAGGGAGCTTTACTCTGTATCTAACCCTGTGCTGTACCTGCCCTGGGAGTGTTTGATGGGGACAGTGTAGAGGGTTCTTTACTCTGTATCTAACTCTGTGCTGTACCTATCCTGGGAGTGTTTGATGGGGACAGTGTAGAGGGTTCTTTACTCTGTATCTAACTCTGTGCTGTACCTATCCTGGGAGTGTTTGATGGGGAGAGTGTAGAGGGAGCTTTACCCTGTATCTAACCCTGTGCTGTACCTATTCTGGGAATGTTTGATGGGGAGAGTGTAGAGGGTTCTTTACTCTGTATCTAACTCTGTGCTGTACCTATCCTGGGAGTGTTTGATGGGGACAGTGCAGAGGGAACTTTACTCTGTATCTAACTCCGTGCTGTACCTGTCCTGGGAGTGTTTGATCGGGAAAGTGTAGAGGGAGCTTTATTCTGTATCTAAACCTGTGCTGTACCTGTCCTGGGAGTGTTTGATGGGGACAGTGGAGAGGGAGCTTTATTCTGTATCTAACCCTGTGCTGTACCTGTCCTGGGAGTGTTTGATGGGGACAGTGTAGAGGGAGCTTTACTCTGTATCTAACCCGTACTGTACCTGTCCTGGGAGTGTTTGATGGGGACAGCATAGACGGAGGTTTACTCTCTATCTAACCCCGTGCTGTACCTGTCCTGGGAGTGTTTGATGGGGACAGCATAGACGGAGGTTTACTCTCTATCTAACCCGTACTGTACCTGTCCTGGGAGTGTTTGATGGGGACAGTGTAGACGGAGGTTTACTCTGTATCTAACCCGTACTGTACCTGTCCTGGGAGTGTTTGATGGGGACAGTGTAGAGGGAGGTTTACTCTGTATCTAACCCGTGCTGTACCTGTCCTGGGAGTGTTTGATGGGGACAGTGTAGAGGGAGCTTTATTCTGTATCTAACCCTGTGCTGTACCTGTCCTGGGAGTGTTTGATGGGGACAGTGTAGAGGGAGCTTTACTCTGTATCTAACCCGTACTGTACCTGTCCTGGGAGTGTTTGATGGGGACAGTGTAGAGGGAGCTTTACTCTGTATCTAACCCGTACTGTACCTGTCCTGGGAGTGTTTGATGGGGACAGTGTAGAGGGAGGTTTACTCTGTATCTAACCCCGTGCTGTACCTGTCCTGGGAGTGTTTAATGGGGACAGTGTAGAGGGAGCTTTACTCTGTATCTAACCCGTACTGTACCTGTCCTGGGAGTGTTTGATGGGGACAGCATAGACGGAGGTTTACTCTCTATCTAACCCCGTGCTGTACCTGTCCTGGGAGTGTTTGATGGGGACAGCATAGACGGAGGTTTACTCTCTATCTAACCCGTACTGTACCTGTCCTGGGAGTGTTTGATGGGGACAGTGTAGACGGAGGTTTACTCTGTATCTAACCCGTACTGTACCTGTCCTGGGAGTGTTTGATGGGGACAGTGTAGAGGGAGGTTTACTCTGTATCTAACCCCGTGCTGTACCTGTCCTGGGAGTGTTTAATGGGGACAGTGTAGAGGGAGCTTTACTCTGTATCTAACCCGTACTGTACCTGTCCTGGGAGTGTTTGATGGGGACAGCATAGACGGAGGTTTACTCTCTATCTAACCCCGTGCTGTACCTGTCCTGGGAGTGTTTGATGGGGACAGCATAGACGGAGGTTTACTCTCTATCTAACCCGTACTGTACCTGTCCTGGGAGTGTTTGATGGGGACAGTGTAGACGGAGGTTTACTCTGTATCTAACCCGTACTGTACCTGTCCTGGGAGTGTTTGATGGGGACAGTGTAGAGGGAGGTTTACTCTGTATCTAACCCGTGCTGTACCTGTCCTGGGAGTGTTTGATGGGGACAGTGTAGAGGGAGGTTTACTCTGTATCTAACCCGTGCTGTACCTGTCCTGGGAGTGTTTGATGGGGACAGCATAGACGGAGGTTTACTCTGTATCTAACCCGTGCTGTACCTGTCCTGGGAGTGTTTGATGGGGACAGCATAGACGGAGGTTTACTCTGTATCTAACCCGTACTGTACCTGTCCTGGGAGTGTTTGATGGGGACAGCATAGACGGAGGTTTACTCTGTATATAACCCGTGCTGTACCTGTCCTGGGAGTGTTTGATGGGGACAGCATAGACGGAGGTTTACTCTCTATCTAACCCGTACTGTACCTGTCCTGGGAGTGTTTGATGGGGACAGCATAGACGGAGGTTTACTCTCTATCTAACCCGTACTGTACCTGTCCTGGGAGTGTTTGATGGGGACAGCATAGACGGAGGTTTACTCTGTATCTAACCCCGTGCTTTACCTGTCCTGGGAGTGTTTGATGGGGACAGTGTAGAGGGAACTTTACTCTGTATCTAACTCCGTGCTGTACCTATCCTGGGAGTGTTTGATGGGGACAGTGTAGAGGGAGCTTTACTCTGTATCTAACCTGTGCTGTACCTGTCCTGGGAGTGTTTGATGGGGACAGCATAGACGGAGGTTTACTCTCTATCTAACCCGTACTGTACCTGTCCTGGGAGTGTTTGATGGGGACAGCATAGACGGAGGTTTACTCTGTATCTAACCCCGTACTGTACCTGTCCTGGGAGTGTTTGATGGGGACAGCATAGACGGAGGTTTACTCTGTATCTAACCCCGTGCTTTACCTGTCCTGGGAGTGTTTGATGGGAACAGTGTAGAGGGAGCTTTACCTTGTATCTAACGTTTGCTGTACCTATTCTGGGAATGTTTGATGGGAGAGTGTAGAGGGAACTTTACTCTGTATCTAACTCCGTGCTGTACCTATCCTGAGAGTGTTTTATGGGGAGAGGTAGAGGGAGCTTTACCCTGTATCTAACCCTGTGCTGTACCTGTTCTGGGAATGTTTGATGAGGACAGCGTAGAGGGAGATTTATCCTGTATCTAACCCCATGCTGCATCTGTTCTGGGAGTGTTTGAGGGACTGCGTAGAGTGAGCTTTACCCTGTATCTAATCCGTAGTGTACCTGCCTGTCGTGTTGGGTGGTCTGGTCTACAAACAGGTCAACACGGCTGGAGATGGTGTAACTCTATTTTATTAACAACTCAACTGTAATAACAGACTGTAAGCTTGGGTACGTGCATTACCAGCTTATCTGTGGACCCTGTCCTATCACCATCAAGGTGAGGCACTCAGCACATGGTGAATGTCTGAGAGGCAGGCTGTGAGCTCTGTGCTCTGAGCTGGCTGCTGCTAGAATGAGCGGGAACTCTAGTGTCCCCTGTCTTTATAGTGTGTGTGCTCTCACTGGTGATTGGCTGTGATGTTGTGTATGCTGGTTGGTCCTACTGGATGTCCATCAGTGTGTCAGTGTGTGTGTGATTGCACCATAATATGCTGATGTATATCATGACACTGCCCTGGGAGTGTAGAGGGAGTGTAGAGGGAGCTTTACTCTGTAACTAACCCTGTGCTGTACCTGCGCTGGGATTGTTTGAGGGGACAGTGTAGAGGGAGCTTTACTCTGTATCTAACCCTGTGCTGTACCTGCCCTGGGAGTGTTTGATGGGGACAGTGTAGAGGGTTCTTTACTCTGTATCTAACTCTGTGCTGTACCTATCCTGGGAGTGTTTGATGGGGAGAGTGTAGAGGGAGCTTTACCCTGTATCTAACCCTGTGCTGTACCTATTCTGGGAATGTTTGATGGGGAGAGTGTAGAGGGTTCTTTACTCTGTATCTAACTCTGTGCTGTACCTATCCTGGGAGTGTTTGATGGGGACAGTGCAGAAGGAACTTTACTCTGTATCTAACTCCGTGCTGTACCTGTCCTGGGAGTGTTTGATCGGGAAAGTGTAGAGGGAGCTTTATTCTGTATCTAACCCTGTGCTGTACCTGTCCTGGGAGTGTTTGATGGGGACAGTGGAGAGGGAGCTTTATTCTGTATCTAACCCTGTGCTGTACCTGTCCTGGGAGTGTTTGATGGGGACAGTGTAGAGGGAGCTTTACTCTGTATCTAACCCGTACTGTACCTGTCCTGGGAGTGTTTGATGGGGACAGTGTAGAGGGAGCTTTACTCTGTATCTAACCCGTACTGTACCTGTCCTGGGAGTGTTTGATGGGGACAGTGTAGAGGGAGGTTTACTCTGTATCTAACCCCGTGCTGTACCTGTCCTGGGAGTGTTTAATGGGGACAGTGTAGAGGGAGCTTTACTCTGTATCTAACCCGTACTGTACCTGTCCTGGGAGTGTTTGATGGGGACAGCATAGACGGAGGTTTACTCTCTATCTAACCCCGTGCTGTACCTGTCCTGGGAGTGTTTGATGGGGACAGCATAGACGGAGGTTTACTCTCTATCTAACCCGTACTGTACCTGTCCTGGGAGTGTTTGATGGGGACAGTGTAGACGGAGGTTTACTCTGTATCTAACCCGTACTGTACCTGTCCTGGGAGTGTTTGATGGGGACAGTGTAGAGGGAGGTTTACTCTGTATCTAACCCGTGCTGTACCTGTCCTGGGAGTGTTTGATGGGGACAGTGTAGAGGGAGGTTTACTCTGTATCTAACCCGTGCTGTACCTGTCCTGGGAGTGTTTGATGGGGACAGCATAGACGGAGGTTTACTCTGTATCTAACCCGTGCTGTACCTGTCCTGGGAGTGTTTGATGGGGACAGCATAGACGGAGGTTTACTCTGTATCTAACCCGTACTGTACCTGGCCTGGGAGTGTTTGATGGGGACAGCATAGACAGAGGTTTACTCTGTATATAACCCGTGCTGTACCTGTCCTGGGAGTGTTTGATGGGGACAGCATAGACGGAGGTTTACTCTCTATCTAACCCGTACTGTACCTGTCCTGGGAGTGTTTGATGGGGACAGCATAGACGGAGGTTTACTCTCTATCTAACCCGTACTGTACCTGTCCTGGGAGTGTTTGATGGGGACAGCATAGACGGAGGTTTACTCTCTATCTAACCCGTACTGTACCTGTCCTGGGAGTGTTTGATGGGGACAGCATAGACGGAGGTTTACTCTCTATCTAACCCGTACTGTACCTGTCCTGGGAGTGTTTGATGGGGACAGCATAGACGGAGGTTTACTCTCTATCTAACCCGTGCTGTACCTGTCCTGGGAGAGTTTGATGGGGACAGTGTAGAGGGAGGTTTACTCTGTATCTAACCCGTACTGTACCTGTCCTGGGAGTGTTTGATGGGGACAGCATAGACGGAGGTTTACTCTCTATCTAACCCGTACTGTACCTGTCCTGGGAGTGTTTGATGGGGACAGCATAGACGGAGGTTTACTCTGTATCTAACCCCGTACTGTACCTGTCCTGGGAGTGTTTGATGGGGACAGCATAGACGGAGGTTTACTCTGTATCTAACCCCGTGCTTTACCTGTCCTGGGAGTGTTTGATGGGGACAGTGTAGAGGGAGCTTTACTCTGTATCTAACCCGTACTGTACCTGTCCTGGGAGTGTTTGATGGGGACAGCATAGACGGAGGTTTACTCTCTATCTAACCCGTGCTGTACCTGTCCTGGGAGAGTTTGATGGGGATAGTGTAGAGGGAGCTTTACTCTGTATCTAACCCGTGCTGCACCTGTCCTGGGAGTGTTTGATGGGGACAGTATAGACGGAGGTTTACTCTGTATCTAACCCGTACTGTACCTGTCCTGGGAGTGTCTTTGAGCATCTCAGATGCCCCAAAGTGATTCACTAATGAACTTGATGGGGTCCACTGAGACTCTGCAATAATGTGGGTTTGTCTTGGACCCCCAAACGTTATTTATTGGTATTAATCCACAAGGGCAGTTAGGGGCCAGGCTTTGTTGAGGCAATAAGAAAAAAAATGTACATATGCTTTGATTTTATACAGGGCAGCAGGGCGGCGCAGTGGTTAGCACTGCTGTCTCACGGCGCCGAGGTCCCAGGTTCGATCCCAGCTCTGGGTCACTGTCCGTGTGGAGTTTGCACATTCTCCCCGTGTTTGCGTGGGTTTCGCCCCACAACCCAAAGATGTGCAGGTTAGGTGGATTGGCCACACTAAATTGCCCCTTAATTGGAAAAAATGTGTTGGGTGCACTGAATTTTTTTTTTTAAAAATCCTTAGATTTTATACTGTTACGAGTAGCCCCAGGTGGTGTTCCCGAAAAGGTATTGATCCGGACAAAACCCCTCGATTCATCACCATCTGGCTGGGATATCCCCTAAGTGTCACACACCCAGGTCAGGACAGATGACTGACTCCCTGCCTTTATTCAACTTACACTCTGGTGGTGGCAACAAAGGTTTAATCTAACAAGGCTCACTTTCGCTTCGATAAAAAGGAGTCAATTCAACCAGTCTTCCTCGAGTTAAGATAGAGTAAGTTTATTAACTACTGAAATGTAAGGAGAAATGTAATGAGAGGCAGCATGGTTTTGTGAAGGAGAGGTCGTGTCTCACTAACTTGATAGAGTTTTTCAAAGAGATCACAAAGATGATTGATGCAGGTAGGGCAGTGGATGTTGTCTATATGGACTTCAGTAAGGCCTTTGACAAGGTCCCTCATGGTAGACTAGTACAAAAGGTGAAGTCACACGGGATCAGGGGTGAGCTGGCAAGGTGGATACAGAACTGACTAGGTCATAGAAGGCAGAGAGTAGCAATGGAAGAATGCTTTTCTAATTGGAGGGCTGTGACTAGTGGTGTTCCACAGGGATCAGTGCTGGGACCTTTGCTGTTTGTAGTATATATAAATGATTTGGAGGAAAATGTAACTGGTCTGATTAGTAAGTTTGCAGACGACACAAAGGTTGGTGGAATTGCAAATAGCGATGAGGACTGTCAGAGGATACAGCAGGATTTAGATTGTTTGGAGACTTGGGCGGAGAGATGGCAGATAGAGTTTAATCTGGACAAATGTGAAGTAATGCATTTTGGAAGGTCTAATGCAGGTAGGGAATATACAGTGAATGGTAGAACCCTCAAGAGTATTTAAAGTCAGAGAGATCTAGGTGTACAGGTCCACAGGTCACTGAAAGGGGCAACACAGGTGGAGAAGGTAGTCAAGAAGGCATACGGCATGCTTGCCTTCATTGGCTGGGGCATTGAGTATAAGAATTGGCAAGTCATGTTGCAGCTGTATAGAACCTTAGTTAGGCCACACTTGGAGTATAGTGTTCAATTCTGGTTGCCACACTACCAGAAGGATGTGAAGGCTTTAGAGAGGGTGCAGAAGAGATTTACCAGAATGTTGCCTGGTATGGAGGGCATTAGCTATGAGGAGCGGTTGAATAAACTTGGTTTGTTCTCACTGGAACAACGGAGGTTGAGGGGCGACCTGATAGAGGTCTACAAAATTATGAGGGGCATAGACAGAGTGGATAGTCAGAGGCTTTTCCCCAGGGTAGAGGGGTCAATTACTAGGGGGCATAGGTTTAAGGTGCGAGGGGCAAAGTGTAGAGTAGATGTACGAGGCAAGTTTTTTACACAGAGGGTAGTGGGTGCCTGGAACTCGCTACCGGAGGAGGTGGTGGAAGCAGGGACAAAAACATGAATAGGATGGGAATAGAGGGATACGGACCCAGGAAATGTAGAAGATTGTAGTTTAGTCGGGCAGCATGGTCGGCACGGGCTTGGCGGGCCGAAGGGCCTGTTCCTGTGCTGTACTTTTCTTTGTTCTTTGTTGTTTTTGAAATGGTAAAATACGTGCATCTACAGTTATATGGATTAGAGCTAAAAGCTGAGTCTCATAGTAAATATTTTGAAAAGTTATATGGAACAGTCCTTGAGGTCTGAGTAGATGATGACACGGTGCAGCCGTTATGATTGTTTTCAGTCTAGTTGGCTTCTGCTGCTGAACAATTGATTCTTTGGTTCAGCTGTCCTGTGGTTCAGTAGTTTGGGAGAGATTTCAGTTCTTTTCAAGCTGCAAACCTTGGCTGACTTTCACAGAAAGAGAGAGAGTTTTAGATGTTCTTGCAAAAGCTAGCTATCTTTTCAGGCGTCCTGCCTCGGTTATTATATTCTCTTCAGTTTGGCAAACTTTCAGCTGCTTTTCTCATAGCACACATACACAAATCAACAAACAGGCATAACAGCACAGGCTGATAACTGCAGGCTTTTAACCCCCAGATGTGTGTATTCCAGCAAAACTGGAGTGTGTGCATAATAATAATAAGAAGAACATAAGAACTAGGAGCCCCTCGAGCCCCCTCCGCCATTCAATACGGTTCTGCTTGACCTTCCTTCGGCCTCAAATCCTCCACCCTGCCCGTTCTCCATAACTCTTCAACCCATGACTAATTCATCTCCTTAAATTTACTCAATGTCCCGGCATCCATCGCCCGGGGCTTCCGAAACACCAAATATCACCACCTCCGGACTCGGAGCCACCCTCTCACCCAGCACCTCGGACATGACATCTGAGAACCCCTGCCAGAACTCCCTCAGTCCTGGACCCGCCCAATATATGTGGACGTGATTCACAGCCCACCCACCCCCCCTCCCCCGCGCCCCCCCCCCGCACACTGGCCACCGTTATCCTTCACTCCCACAAAGAACCTACTGATCCTCGCCACCGTCATGTGCGCCCTGTGTACCATTTTAAACTGGATGAGGCTTAGCCTCGCACCCGACGACGACGCATTCATCCTTCACAAGGCTTCATCCCATGTTCTGGTCCCCACCTCCCCTCCCAGCTCCTCGTCCCACTGGCGCTTAATGTCCTCTATTGGAGCACCCTCCCTTTCCATCAGATCCTTATAAATATCCGACACCCTCCCCTCCCCAATTTGGTCCTTCGATGGCAGCTTGTCTTAGAGTAACAGCCCCAGGAAAGGCAGCACTTCCCGCCTCACAAAATCCCGAACCTGCTGGTACCTAAACCCATTCCCCTTAGGCAACTCGAACAATTTCTCCTACTCCTCGAGCCCCGCAAATTTGCCCCCTATAAACAAGTCCTGAAGTACTCAATCCCTGCCTGCCACCGCCCCGGGAACCTCACGTCCAGCCCGCTGGCACAAACCTATGTCACAGCTCGACGCCCACAACGGCACTGCCCCTTCACCCTTAACGCCGACACCACCACTGGGCTCACGGAGCTCCTGGCCGGCATGAATGGCAAAGGCGCCAACAACAGAGCCCTCAAACTCATTCTACTACACAATGCCGTCTTCACCCGCCCCCAAACTGATCTCACCTCCACAGCCCGCTTTCTCACCATCGCAATATTTGGCGGCCAATAATAATTTATCAAATTCGGCAAAGCCAGCAGCCCCCACCTCGCCCACGTTCCAGAAAAGCTCGCCACACCCACAGGGGCCAACCCCACCCACACAAACCTGGAGATCAGTCCACCGACTTTCCGAAAAAAAGACTGAGGGACAAAGATAGGGAGGTTGTGAAACATAACAGAAACCTCGGCAGTAGCGTCATTTTTACTGTCTGCACCCACCCAGCCAGCGACACTGGCAAAACATCCAACGTCTTAAAATCCACCTTCATCCCCTCCACCAATCAGGCTAAGTGGAAGACTTTGATGCAGCAATAGAGCTGCTAAAAGGACATTATATTCGCCCGGTAACCCAGGTCTACGCCCGGCACCTGCTTGCAACAAGGCGACAAACCCTGGGGAATCGCTGGAAGAATTCTCCCGTGCATTCCTGGTGTTGGGGAGAAACTGCAGCTGCCCGCAAGTTTCGGCAAGCGAACACACAGAACTCTTGAACCGGGTCGCTTTCGTGGCAGGTATGCTATCCTCACAAATTCGCTAGCGACTGCTAGAAAAAGACACTCTGGGTCTCAAGGAGGCACGGGCCCTTGCCGGTTTCCTGGACATGGCCTCCAGGAACACCCGCGCTTACGTTCTCGACCGCGCAGCAGCCCCCTGGGCAGCGTGGAACCCCTCCGCAGCCGACCCCGAGACATCCTCCATCCCCCCACAAGCCTGCGCTGCAAGGCAGCCTGGCAACCCCGGGGAGCCCCACTGTAACTTTTGCGGGCAGGCCAAGCACCCCTGCCAGTGCTGCCCGGCCCGCGCATCCATTGTAAAGGATGCGGCAAGAAGGGCCATTTTGTGGGGGTATGCCAGGCCCGTGCGGTTGCTGCGGTCTCTGGCAGCGAATGCAGACCGCCACCACAAACTTCTCCACAGTCCCCGGGAGGCCAGCGGTCACCGCCATCTTCCTATTCAAGGGCCACGTGTGGACCCCGGGTACTGCCATCTTGTCACGCGGACGGCATGTTAGAGGGATGGGCGCCGCCATTTTGTGCACCCCCAGCCATGTGCAACCAATGGGAGCCGCCATCTTGGATGAGCCCCCAGGACCCCAGCTCGGCTGACCACGCACTGCCCGAAGAGAACTCTCAACTGCTCCGATTAGCCTCGGTGACCCTGGATCAGTCCCGGCCTCGAACACTCTCAACTGCTACAACGACTGTATTCATCAACGGGCACGAGACGTCCTGCCTAATCAACTCTGGGAGCACGGAGAGCTTCATACACCCCGACATGGTAAGGCGCTGTTCTCTCCTCATCCACCCGTTAGTCAAAAAATCTCCCTGGCCTCCGGTTCACATTCAGTGGAGATAAAGGGGTTTTGTGTAGCAAACCTCACAGTCCAGGGAAGGGAGTACAAAAATTTCCGTCTCTACGTCCTTCCCCACCTCTGCGCGGCTACACTCCTGGGTTTAGACTTCCAGTGTAACCTCCAAAGTCTAACCTTCAAATTCTGCGGCCTCGCGACCCTTAAGGTCGACCCGCCTTCCCTGTTTGCGAACCTCACCCCGGATTGCAAACCCGTCGCCACCAGGAGCAGACGGTACAGTGCCCAGGACCGGATCTTCATTAGGTCAGAGATCCAAAGGCTACTGAGGGAAGGAGTCATTGAAGCCAGTAACAGCCCCTGGAGAGCTCAAGTAGTGGTGGTAAAGATCGGCGAGAAGCACAGGATGGTCATCGACTACAGTCAGACCATCAACAGGTTTACGCAGCTGGACGCGTACCCTCTCCCCCGCATATCCGACCTGGTAAACAGGATCGCGCATTACAAGGTCTTCCCCACGGTGGATCTCCGCCTACCACCAGCTCCCCATCCGCACTAGTGACCACAAATACACTGTCTTCGAGGCAGACGGGCGGCTCTATCACTTCTTAAGGGTTCCCTTCGGTGTCACCAACGGGGTCTCGGTCTTCCAGCACGAGATGGACTGAATGGTTGACCGGTACGGTTTACGGGCAACATTCCCGTATCTCGATAATGTCACCATCTGCGGCCACGACCAGCAGCACACGACACCAACCTCCGAAAATTCCTCCAGACCGCAAAGATCCTTAACCTTACATATAACAAGGATAAATGCATGTTTAGCACTGACCGCTGAGCCATCCTCGGCTACGTAGTGCGAAATGGAGTTATGGGCCCCGACCCTGAACGCATGCGCCCCCTTATGGAGTTCCCCCTCCCTCACTGCTCCAAGGCCCTGAAGCGCTGCCTCGGGTTTTTCAGTTACTACGCCCAGTGGGTCCCCAACTATGCGGACAAGGCCCGTCCCCTGATCCAAGCCACAGCTTTTCCCCTGTCAATAGAGGCCCACCAGGCCTCCAGCCGCATCAAAGCAGTCATTGCAAAGGCCACGATGCACGCCACCGACGCGTCCCTCCCCTTCCAGGTCGAGAGCGACGCGTCTAACGTAGCTCTGGCGGCCCCCCTCAACCAAGTGGGCAGGCCCGTGGCCTTCTTCTCACGTACCCTCCATGCTTCCAAAATTCGCCACTCCTCAGTCCCAGCCCATAGTAGAAGCTGTGCGACATTGGAGGCATTACCTGGCCGGCAAGAGATTCACTCTCCTCACGGACCAACGGTCGGTTGCCTTCATGTTTGATAATGCACAGCGGGGCAAGATAAAAAATGACAAGATCTTGCGGTGGAGGATAGAACTCTCCACCTTCAACTATGAGATCTTGTATCGTCCCGGGAAGCTAAACGAGCCTCCTGACGCCCTGTCCCGCGGCACATGTGCCACCGCACAAGTGGACCGCCTCCGAGCCCTCCACGAGGACCTCTGACACCCGGGGGTCACTCGTTTTTTCCATTTTGTCAAGACCCGCAACCGCCCCTACTCCATCGAGGAGGTCAGGACAGCCACCAGGGACTGCCAAATCTGCGTGGAGTGCAAACCACACTTCTACCCGCCAGAGAAAGCGCACCTGATAAAGGCTTCCCGTCCCTTTGAACGCCTCAGTGTGGACTTCAAAGGCCCCCTCCCCTCCACCGACCGCAACACGTACTTCCTGAACGTGATTGATGAGTACTCCCGGTTCCCATTCGCCATCCCCTGCCCCGACATGACCGCAACCACCGTCATCAAGGCCCTCCATAGCATCTTTGCACTGTTCGGTTTCCCCGCTTACATACATAGTAATAGGGGGTCCTCCTTTATGAGCGACGAACTGCGTCAATTCCTGCTCAGCAAGGGCATCGCCTCGAGCAGGACGACCAGTTACACCACCAGGGTAACGGACAGGTAGAGAGGGAGAACGGAACGGTCTGGAAGACCGTCCTACTGGCCCTATGGTGCAGGAATCTCCCAGTCTCCCACTGGCAGGAAGTTCTCCCGGATGCCCTCCACTCCATCCGGTCACTGCTTTGTACCATCACCAACCAGACACCTCATGAAAGTCTCCTTGTCTTCCCCAGGAAGTCCTCCTCTGGGACCTCGCTCCCGACCTGGCTGGCAGCACCCGGACCCATCCAGCACCGAAAACACGTACGGGTGCACAAGTCGGACCTGTTGGTCGAGAGGGTCCATCTGCTCCATGCTAACCCCCAGTACGCCTACGTGGCGAACCCCGACGGCCGACAAGATGCGGTCTCCCTACGAGACTTGGCGCCTGCAGGAGCCCCACGCACACCCCAGCCACCAGTCCCACCCTCCCCTCCACTGGGACACCTTACAGGAGGATCGGTCCTTCCTCCGGCCCCGTCTAGGCCCCCCCACCCACCGACGCTCCCCGCAGGCGCTCCCTTCCCAGGTCAACCGTTTTCCCCACCAGTGCCAAAGCTGCCATGGAGATCGAAGACACGCTCCCGGAGTCACAGACGCCCGAGCCTCCACCGGAGTCACCACCGAAGCTCCGACGATCACAGAGGACGACCAGGGCCCCCGATCGACTGATTGCTTCATTTTAAATTGTAAACTGTAAACTGTAAATGTAAATCATCAAATGTACATAGCTATCGGAATTGTAAATAGCTACAAAACACTGTATGGAGGTATCACGGTACCTCCATAACTAATTCTACCACATTGCCATGTTTGTAGTATCAGGCCACCACCCCCGCCGGACTCTTTTTTAATGGGGGGTGAATGTGGTATTAGAAGTATAATCGTACCTGATAGGCAGGAGCACTATTGGTGGAAACTGTATGCTTTCTATTGGTTAGGATGTATGGTAGCTCTGCCCTGCTAGGCGGGGTATAAGAGCCCGTGCTGCCCCAGCAGCCTTCATTCTGTACCTGAGCTGCTGGGGGAAACATCTAGCTTATTAAAGCCTTCAGTTGGACGACAACCTTGTTTTAGTGGTCATTGATCGTGCATCAATATAACAAGTTATCCACATACAGCAAAGCCCTATGCGCGACAACCAACCCCGCCCTCCACGATCAATCTCTCTCCAATCCCTCGACACCCGAAGCACCAACGGCGCTATCACCAATGCGAGAAACATTGGGGAGAGTGAGTACCCCTGCCTCATCCCACGATGTAGCCCAAAGTAGGGTTTGTCCGTACACTCGCCACTGGCGCCATGTACAGCAGCCGGACCCAATCCACAAACCCTCACCCACCTAAACCCAAACCGGCCCAGCATCTCAAACAAATATGCCCTCTCCACCCGGTCACAAGCCTTTTCTGCGTCCATCGCCATCACTCCCTCTACCTCCTGCCCCTCCAAAGGTACCATCATCACGTTAACTAACCTCCGCATATTCGCCGACAACTGCCTTCCCTTCACAAAACCTGTCTGGTCCTCCCCTACCACCTCCGGCACACAGTCGTCAATCTGCGCACCTGACTCCAGGACTGTACAGAAATCACCCCCCCCCCCCCCCCCCCCCCCCCCATAATCAACCGATGCGTGTCCAGGTCCGGAATTGTCCCCAACACCCGTGTCATAAACTCCTAATTCGGGGCATAAACGTTTACCAGGACTACCGGCATCCACTCTGGCTTTTTATTGACCATCACATACCTACCCCCCCCCCCCCCCCCCGGATCGACCGCAATGCCCCCCACCTCAAACGCCATCCTCTTATTGTCACTGCCACTCCCCTTGTCTTCATATTCAGCCCCACCTGAAACACCTGCCCCACCCATCCCTTCCTCAGCCTCGTCTGATCCCCCGACATGGTGCATCTCCTGCAGAAACACCATGTCTGCCCTCAGACTCCTCAGCTGCATGAGCCCACACCAATGTTTAACTGGCCCATTCAACCCTCTCACCCTCCACGTGAGCAGCCTGGTCAGGGAGTTTCCTGCCCCCCACCCTTTCCTGCCAGTCAACCATACCCCTTTTTGAGCCAGCCCCCTGCCCGCGTCACGCGCCCCTCCAGGCCCACCCTCGAAAATTTGTTGCTATCTCTCTCTTCCCAACTGCGCTATACCAACCACACCCATTGTCAGCATTCCCTCTTCACCCTTAAACAAAAACACAACCCCATCTCCCCCCCCCCCCCCCCCCCCACCACCACCTCACTCCCGTTAACTAGCCTGCCCAGCTAGCATGGTGGCCGCCACCCAAGGCCTCTGACTTCCTCTCATCCCTCCAGGTTACCCCCTCCCAGTTCCCCCAACCACCCACAAACCAAGAAAAATGAAAAGCACACTCACCATCATCGCTCCCCCATCGAAACCCACCCCAAACTCCCCACCCGTACACTTTACAATGAACAATTTACAATGCCCCCTCTCCAGAGTTCAGTGGTCCTCACATTCCTCCCAGTCCATGGTCCCTCATAAAGTATTCAAAGCAAAATATAATTTCTATGGGTATTTTCACTGGCTGAACTATGTGGCACAATGTAAAATATCTGTTTTTAAAAAGGAAACAAAAGGAATTCTGCCACTTGTGATTGAGGCAAACATCATGGGTACATTTAAGGAACTGGATAAGTGCATGAGGGAAGAGAAATATATGTTGGGGTGAGGTGGGAGCAGTTTCGTGTGGAGCATAAGTTAAGCCCAGGGGCCAGTTTCTGTGCTGGAAATTCTCGAAGATGGTTTTGGTGAAATTAATTGATATTGTCGTGAAAAACCTCCACACCTTGGGAACTTCCAGCGGTGGCCACGGAGTGACGGTTCGCTCACAGGGGAGCTCCAACTCGAAGGTGTTGATTTGTGCTCTTTTTACCCGAAAGCAGGGGAATTTCGACAGGAAAGTGTAGCTGCAGGTGTGGAAGAGAGGTTCCCCCTGGGAGTGGCATGTCTACTGGGTACCAGACCCGGCAGAAGAAGGTTAAAGACCTGGCCAAGGCACTGGAAGAGAACTGTGGTGCATCAACAATTGGGAAGATGGCGGAGGGGGAAGGGTTGTCGCAAGCTGGGAAACCTCAGATAGAGCAGTTGATGCCTTTTATTAGAGAGGGCGGTGGGGGGCATCCTGTTGAGCAGTAGGATGGGGATTGTAGGCGCCAAGGATGTGCGGGATCTGGGGGGGAGATATGTGATGGTGAGTGGGGTATTAGAAATGAAAATCGCTTATTGTCACAGGTAGGCTTCAAATGAAGTTACTGTGAAAAGCCCCTAGTCGCCACATTCCGGCGCCTGTTCGGGGAGGCTGTTACGGGAATTGAACCGTGCTGCTGGCCTGCCTTGGTCTGCTTTCAAAGCCAGCGATTTAGCCCAGGGGACGCTGGTGTGTTAGTGAACACGCCGAATTGGGACAACGTGGGGTTTGTGATGCTGGGAGCGAGTCCAGATCTGGACACACATCAGTTGGTTATGGGGGGGTGATTTTAACCGTGTACTGGAACCGAGGGTAGATAGGTCGAGCCCTAAGTCAATGGGAAGGCTGAGGATGGCGAAAGAGCTGGGAGGGTTTATGGAATGGATGGGAATGGCTGATCCACAGAGGTTTAGGTGCCCAGGGAGAGGGAGTACTCCTTCTCGCATGTGTACAAGGTATACTCCGGGATTGACTTTTTTGTGGTGTTATGGGCCAGGGCTTAGAGAGCACCAAAGTGTATCATGGTGTTCACCTGACCCACAACTTTTAATAGATTGTGGTATGGGGAGCACACGGCCCACTCTACAGGTATGGTACAGCAGAAATGGAAAAGTAATTTTTAAAGCAAAACAATGTTTATTCTATGAACTCAAGTTAACCTTTTTAAAACATAGTGAACATCTTAGCAACCATTAATTCAAATACAACCCCCAAAGAATACAACACTAAGTAATCCTTTAAGCTTTCCTTTTAACATCCATAAGACTTAAAACACCTTTTACCAGAAGCACATCAGGTTAAAGTCACTATTGTTATTAGTTTTATATCAACAGGATCGATTTACAGTCTCTAGATTACAGAGAGGGACTCTAATACACCTTCTGGCTGTGACTGCAGCTATCCAGCTCTGAAAACGAAACTAAAACACACCCTGCAGCAAAACAGCCTAAAACGAAAGTAAAATGTTGACAGACAGCCCAGCTCCACCCCCTCTCTGACATCACTGCAGTAATAAACACCCATTTCATAAAGGTACTCTCACTACAAATATTTATATACACACCCATTTATAAACACCCATTTCTTAAAGGTACACTTCTTACACACCCATTTCTTAAAGATACTCTCACATATGACAGTGGTGGGCCGAGAGGTGTTGGTGGGGGTGATGGTTGAGGAGTATGCAGAAATTATGATCTCAGACCATGCGCCTGACTGACTGGAGGTTAGATTTAGCTCGAGGCAGGAGCAGACGCCGGGATGGAGGCTAATCCCAAGGCTTTTGGTGGACAAGGGGTTCTGTGAGAAGGTGTGGTTGGTGTTCAGAGACCGTGTGGAGTTGAACCAGAATGGGGAGGTATCAGCGGCCACACTTTGAGAGGCATTGAAGGCGGTGATTCGGGGGAGGTGCACAGAAATAGGAGAAGGAAGGAGTGTGGATGTTCTTGGATGAGATAGTCACAGTGGACAGGAAATATTCGAGTGCCCCCAACAAGGAGGGGTTGGTGGAGAGAAAGAAGTTACAGGAGCAGTTTGATAGTTTGACGGCGGGGAAGGCAGTGGGGCAGCTACGGCGGATGAGGGGGGTGCAGTATGAATATGGGGAGAAGGCAAACCACATGCTGGCCCATCAGCTATGGAGGCAGGCCGCGTCTCGGGAAATTCTGAGGATACAGACAAGGAAGGGAGAGGTTAGTGTCGGAGCTGGGGAAGACTAATGAGGCATTCAGGGAGTACTATGAGAGGTTATACAAGGCCAATCCTGGTGGTGAGGAAGGGAATATGCGGCGGTTTTTGGATGAGCTGGAATTCCCTTGGCTGGATGAGGAGAGGAGGCAGGCGCTGGAGGAGCCGCTAGGACTGAGAGAGGTGATGGAAAGCATAAAAAGGATGAAGTCGGGAAGGCCCCGGGGCCAGACGGTTACCTGACGGAGTTCCATAAAGAGTTAACGGAGCTGGCCCACCACATCCATTGGGGATGTTTAGCGTGGCGCTGAAGAAGGGGGAGCTGCTGGACACATTGACCAGATGTCGATCATGCTAATTCTGAAGAAGGGGAAGGACCCGTTGGAGTGTGGGTCATATAGGCCCATTTCACTCCTTAATATTGATGTGAATGTGTTGGCCAAGTTAGGGGTGGGGATGGAAGGATGCGTCCCGGGGGTGGTTGCTGAGGATCAAACGGGTTTCGTGAAGGGCAGGCAGCTTTCCAGTAACATCAGGCGGTTATCAAATGTGATCATGACCCCATCGAAGGGATGGCTACCGGAGGTCAATGGACTCGGAGAAGGCTTTCGACCGGGTGGAGTGGCGTGGTACCTGTTTGAGGTTTTGGGCTGAGATTTGTGGCATGGTTGCGTCTGTTGTACGTGGCTCCAGTGGCGAGTGTACGGACAAACAAGATGAGTTCACGGAGCTTTGGGTTGCACAGGGGTGTCCGCTGTCGCCGCTAATGTTCGCGCTGGCAATAGAGCCCGTGGCGATCACGCTTAGGGGGTCTGAAGAGTGGTAGGGGATTGTGAGGGGAGTAGGGAACATCGGTGTCGCTGTATGCTGTTCGTGTTGGACCTGTTGCTGTTCGTGTTGGACCCATTGGAGAGTATGGGGAGAATTATGGGCATACTAGATGGGCTTGGGGCATTATCAGGCTATAAGCTGAATGTCGGAGTGAGGGGTTTCCGGTGAATGTGGCACGTCAGGGAGACAATCTGGGGGAGTTGCCATGTAGGTTTGCCAGGGACAGGTTTAGATATTTGGGAGTTCAGGTGACGTGGGAGTGGGTGACGATGCAGAAATGGAACCTAACAAAGCTGGTGGAGGAGGTTAGGGAAGACTTTAAGAGATGGGATATGTTACACCTGGTACTGGGAGGGTCCAGGTGGCACAAATGAACGTTCTGCCAAGGTTCCTGTTTATATTCCAGACCCTCCCGATCTTCATTTCAAAGGCCTTTTTGCAGAAACTGGATGCAGCCAATTTTGGAGTTTATATGGGCAGGGAAGGTACTCAGGGTAAAGAGATTGGGCGGCGAATACGGAGAAGGTGAGGTGGTGGTGGGAAGGAGAGGGGTTAAGATGGAGGAGGAGTCCTGTAGGGGGTCTAGACTAAAGGCCACGGTGGCGCTTCTACTGGCACATCAATGCAGTGTTAATGTGAGCCTATTTGTGACACTAATAAAGATTATTAAGCTGCCGGAGTATACCCCATTAGAGCAGTTGCTGCTCCTGGATGTGAAAGGGCAGGGTAGGATTGGGGTTATATACGGATGGCTGAGGGAGTATGGGGGAGCGCAGCTGGTGATGATTAAGGAGAAATGGGAGGAGGGGCTGGAGAGAGAGGATAGGATGGGGAGTGTGGAATGAGGGAATGCTTTGGGTGAATTCGTCCTCCTCGAGTGCGAGGATGAGTGGGTTCTTCCAGGGGGTGACAGACAAGTGTGAGAAGTGTGGCGAGGACCAGCAAATCACGTGCATATATTCTGGAGCTGTGAGAAGTTGGAAAGATACTGGGAGGGGTGTTTGAGACATTATCGAAGATAGTGGGGGTGGAGGCCGGGCCGGACCCTATGATGATGATTTTTGGGGTATCGGAAATTCTGGAGCTGATGGAGGGGAGGAGGGCCGACATTGTGGTCTTCACTTCTCTAGTCACCCGCGAAGGATTCTGTTGGAATGGCGTTCCATCGGGTGTGGCGGCCTGGCTGGGGGACTTGTACAACTTTCTCCTGCTGGAAAAGATTAAGTTCGAATTGAGGGACTCAGCGGAGGGCTTTGAGACACGGTGAGGACTGTTCATGACCATATTTAAGGAATCGTTCATCGGGGGCGAAGGAGGGAGGGGGTGAAAAGGGGGAAAACTTGCTCAAACTGTGAACTGGGAGTTGTGGAGAATGCTCTTGGATTCATTCATGTTTTTGTACCTTTGAATGTGTTTGGAATAAAATATATTTTTAAAAAAACATCTTAGTTCATATTAAATATTTATGGAACTGTCACAATTCTTCAGAGTACAGTACAGCTTTTGACACTTGCAAACAGTAATTTATTTTGGAAAAATCAAGTTTTTGAATCAAAAATAGGGAGCAACATAGGTACATACTAAATTTGCAACCAAACTTTATTTGCAGGTTTATTAACTTTTTGCAACTACTTTTCTGTTCAGCGTATTTGGGTGGAAATTTAAAAGGAAGGAACATTCTTATCTGTAGATGGTGCAGGTTTGTCTTGTTAACTCGTCTTTAATGACCCGTTTAGTTTTGGATGGAGATCTTTTGTACCACTATTTTATGCACCTCTGTCCCATCTGCGTCTTAAGTGCACAACTGCTACATTACTAAAACCCGGTTCATTAAGACTTGGACTTTACTATCTGTTTATGTTGACTTATTCATATTCCACCTTTATTTTATGTTTCATTCAAAACTTTTTTGCTAAATACAAATATTACCAAAGATGTGCAGCCTAGGTAGACTGGCTGTGCTAAACTGCCACTCCAGGGATGTACAGGTTAGGTTACAGGTGTCATGTTCTGTAGACTGGCTGAAGTGAATGATGAACCACAGAACATGTCATTTAAAATAATTTCTTGAAGAACAACTGTGTGACTAGATAGCTAGGATGAATTAAATAATGAACAACTAGCACTTGTTGTGGAACTAACAATTGTGGAACTACTGCAAATAGATCTGTCTCCCAGCACGGCCTGTTCCCAACTCCCAGAACACAGGGTCACGTGATGGGTTTACAACGCCACCTAGTGGTCGGAGGTCGTGCATAACATTATGTAGACTTTTATTCTGCATATCATCACATCCCCTTTCTTTTGTAAAAGAAAATTATTTACAAACATTAAATTACTTTTTACATTTCATCATGATATGCATAACTATATACAAGTTCAGATATGTTTTATTTTACTTTACAGTCTGTTTACAAGTTCAGTCCTTCTGGCTTGTGCCTTATTCTTGTGGATCTTCTCAGTGTCTGCTGAACTGGCACACTTCTTCATGTTCCTTAGTATTTGTTGTTTGTGTTTGATGTTGTTCATGTGTTGACGTATCGTCCTCTTGTGTTGGTTCCTCCTCTTGTTGTATTTGTCCCGTATGTTCTTCCGATGTTTTAGGACTGTTGTATGCTTCTTCTGGTGGTTGCATCACAAATGGTTTCCATAACTTTTTTTTTTTAATCGACATTTTATTGAGGTATTTTTGGTATAGTAACAACAAAATAAACAATATACATGAAACCATAAACATAGTGCAAAAGCCATTTACCTTTCGTACAGGTCACACTCTTATTGACCCCCCTACTCTAATCTAAACTACCCCCCCCCCCCCCCCCCCGGTCTGCTGACGATTAGTTTTCCGCAAAGAAGTTGACGAACGGTTGCCACCTCTGGGTGAACCCTAACAGTGACCCTCTCAAGGCGAACTTGATTTTCTCCAAACAGAGAAAGCTAGCCATGTCCGATAGCCAAGACTCCGACTTCGGGGGCTTTGAGTCCCTCCAAGCTAATAGTATCCGTCTCCAGGCTACCAGGGAACCAAAGGCTAGAACCTCTGCCTCCTTCTCCTCCTGGATTCCCGGGTCTTAAGACACCCCAAAAATCGCCACCTCTGGACTCAGCGCCTCTCTTGTTTTTAACACCGTGGACATGACATCTGCAAACCCCTGCCAAAATCCCCAAAGCTTTGGGCTTGTCCAGAACATGTGGACATGGTTCGCCGGTCCTCCCGCACATTTTGCGCACCTGTCCTCCACCCCAAAGAATCTGCTCATCCGGGCCACTGTCATGTGAGCCCGGTGAACAACCTTAAATTGTATCAAGGTGAGCCTGGCACATGTTGCTGACGCATTGACTGTACTCAACGCGTCCGCCCATAGACCATCCTCTATCTCTCCTCCCAGCTCCTCCTCCCACTTGCGCTTCAGCTCCTCGGTCTGCGTCTCCTCCGACCCCATAAGCTCTTTATAAATGTCCGAGATGCTCCTTTCTCCTACCCACCCTCTAGAAACTACTCTGTCCTGAATCCCCCTCAGTGGTAGGAGCGGGAAGGTTGACACCTGTTTACGAAGGAAGTCCTGCACCTGCAGATACCCAAATTTGTTTCCCTTCGCCAACCCAAACTTTTCCTCCAATGCCCTCATACCCGGAAAGCTCCCCTCTATGAACATATCCCCCATCCTCTCAATCCCCGCACTTCGCCATAACCGGAACCCCCCCTGTCCATACTCCCCGGGGCAGCCGGTGATTATCACAGATTGGGGCCCAGACCGATGCTCCCACTGCTCCCACATGCCGCCTCCATTGGCCCCAAACTCTCAGGGCCGCCAACATCACTGGACTGCTGTGCCGGTGGGAACGGCAGGGGCGCAGTTACCAACGCCCCCAGACTGGTGCCCTTACATGAAGCCGCCTCCATACGCACCCATGCCGACCCAACCCCACCACCCACTTCCTGATCATGGCTATATTCGCCGCCCAGTAATAGTTGCTAAAATTTTGCAGTGCCAGCCCGCCCTCTCCCCGACTCCGCTCAAGCATTACCTTCCTTACTCGCGGGGTTTTGCCCACCCAGACGAAGCCCGTGATCACTCTGTTAACCCGCTTAAAAAAGGACCGCGGAATAAAGATGGGGAGACACCGAAATACAAATAGGAATCTCGGGAGGACTGTCATCTTCACCGTTTGCGCCCTCCCAGCCAGAGGCAACGGAAGCGCATCCCATCTCCGAAAGTCGTCCTTCATTTAGTCTACTATCCGGGCCGGATTTAATTTATGCAGTCAGTCCCATTCCCGCGCCATTTGAATGCCGAGGTACCTAAAGCTTCCCCCTACTAATCTAAACGGCAGCTCCCCCAATCGCCTCTTCTGTCCCCTCGCCTGGACCACAAACATCTCACTCTTTCCCACATTAAGTTTATACCCTGAAAACCGGCCAAATTCCCTTAAGAGTCCTCATGATTTCTTCCATCCCCTCTATTGGGTCCGAAATGTACAGAAGCAGGTCATCCGCATAGAGCGAAACCCTGTGCTCCCCCCCCCCCCCCCCCCCGCCGTCCCGGACCAGTCCTCTCCAGCCCCTCGAGGCTCTCAGAGCAATTGCCAACGGCTCTATAGCCAGCGCAAAACAACAGTGGGGAGAGGGGGCATCCCGGTCTCGTCCCCCGGTGCAGTCTAAAATAGTCTGATGTTGTCCTATTCGTCCGTACACTTGCCACAGGAGCCCGATACAGTAACCTGACCCAGTCAATAAAGCCCCGCCCAAATCCGAACCGTCCCAGTATCACCCACAGATAATCCCATTCTACCCGATCAAAGCCTTTTCTGCATCCATTGCGATCACTAACTGCACCTCCTTCCGGGGGCATCATGATCACATTTAACAGCCTTCTTACATTGGCCACCAACTTCCTGCCCTTAACAAACCCCGTCTGGTCCTCCCCAATAACGTCCAAAACACAATCCTCGATCCTGGAGGACAAGATTTTGGCCAGCAACTTGGCATCTACATTCAACAGGGAGATCGGCATGTAGGACCCACACAGCTCCGGTTTCTTGTCCCGCTTAAGAATCAGCAAAATCATTGCCTGTGACATGGTCGGGGGGCAATACCCCTCTTTCAACATCCTCAACAACACCGGCCCCAATATCCCCGAGAACGTTTTATAAAACTCCACTGGGTACCCATCCGGACCCGGGGCCTTACCCGATGCATGGCCTTCAGATCCTCCACTATCTCTTCCAACCCGATCTGGGCCCCCCAGCCCTTCTACCAGCTCCCCATCCACCTTTGGGAAATTCAACCCCTCCAAGAAGTGCCTCATCCCCTCCGGCCCCGTAGAGGGTTCCGACCTGTACAGCCTGCTGTAGAAATCCCTAAACGCCTTATTCACCCCTACTGAATCACCAACTAGGTTCCCATCTCTGTCCTTTACTTTCCCTATCTCCCTAGCTGCCTCCCTCTTCCTTAGCTGCTGTGCAAGCATTCTGCTGGCCTTCTCTCCATGTTCATAGATCGCCCCCCTCGCCTTTCTCAGCTGCTCCACCGCCCTCCCTGTGGTCAGCAAGCTAAACTCTGCGTGTAACCTCCGCCGTTCCCTTAAAAACCCTGCCTCTGGGGTCTCCGCATACCTCCTATCGATCTGAAGTATCTCCTTTACTAGTCGGTCCGTCTCTGCCCTGTCCACCTTCTCCCTATGGGCCCGGATGGAGATCAGCTCCCCCCTGAGCATTGCCTTCAGTGCTTCCCACACCACCGCTGCCGAAGTTTCCCCCGTGTCATTGACCTGCAGGTAGCTCTGAATACATTTCCTCAGCTGCTCGCACACCCCTTCATCCGCCAAAAGCCCCACATCCAACCTCCAGTGCAGGTGCTGGTTACTGTCTTTACTGACCTGCAGGTCAACCCAGTGCGGAGCATGGTCTGAGATTGTGATCGCCGAGTACCCCGTGTCCACCATTCCCGCCAGCAAGGCCCTGCTCAAAATGAAGAAATCGATCCGGGAGTACACTTTATGCACGTGTGAGTAGGGGAACTCCTTCACCCTCGGCTTCCCAAATCTCCATGGATCCCCCCACCCCATCCGCTCCATGAACCCTCTTAGTTCCTTTTCCATTGCTGGCACCCTGCCCATTCTAGAGCTTGACCGGTCTAAGCTCGGGTCCATAACTGTGTTGAAGTCCCCTCCCATGACCAACCTGTGCGAGTCCAGGTCCGGTATCGTCCCCAGCATCCCCTTTATAAACTCCACATCATCCCAATTTGGCGCAAACACATTTACTAATACCACCTGCACCCCCTCTAACTTCCCACTGACCATAATGTACCAGCCTCCCACGTCTGAGACTATTCTACCCGCCTCAAACACCACCCGCTTGTTGATCTGGATCGCGACCCCTCTAGTCTTTGAGTCTAGTCCCGGGTGAAAGACATGACTGACCCAGCCTTTCCTCAGTCTAACCTGGTCCGTTACTCTAAGGTGCGTCTCCTGCAACATTACCACGTTCGCCTTCAATCCCCTAAGATGACGAACCCACGTTCCCTTTTGACCGGCCCATTTAACCCTCGAACATTCCAGGTAATCAGCCTAGTTGCGGGGCTCATTGCTCCCCCCCCCACCCCCTCCGCCGATCAGCCATCCCCTTTTTAGGCCCGCCTCCAGCCCGTGCTCCGTGCCTCCACCGGTCCATCCCCAGGCAGCCCCCGCCCCCAACCTCCTCTCTGTCCCTCAACCCAAGTCCCTCCCTCGTCAGCAGAACATTCACCCCCCTCGTAACAACACCCTGTAACCCAACCCCTTCACTAAACCAAACATATGCACCAACCCCCACTGCGCTTCCAAGAGCTAGGTCGCCCAGCTAGCTTGTTGGCCCCCATCCCCGGCGCCAGATAGTCTCCCACCTATTGTTCCCTCCCCACCCTCCCCCTGCTCATACAAACAAACTCCAACATCAAACAATCCCCACACAATTGCCCAACAAAAAAACACCAAGATCAAAACAAGCACCCCTCCATCCCCCAACAGTGCAAATGAAAACCTTAATTCACTCAGCTCTACCGCTGGTTCCAAATCAATGCAAACAGCATCATGAACAGCTTACATCTTCCATGAAACGCAAAACGAGAAACTTTTTACAAAACAGAGAAACAAAAAGAAAAAACAAAAACATGAACGTTGCAGCCAAGTTCAAAAGTTCTCAATCCATCACCAGCCCTTTCTTTTTCGCAAAGTCCAACGCGTCCTCAGGCGACTCGAAGTAGAAGTGCTGATCCTCATGCGTGACCCAGAGAGGGGCCAGGTATAGCAGTCCAAACTTCACCTTTTTCTTAAAAAGGATCGACCTGATCTGGTTGAAGCCTGTTCTTCTCCTGTCCACCTCTACACTCAGGTCCTGGTAAAGCCGCAGGATGCTATTGTCCCATTTACAGCTCCTATGTCTGCTTGGCCCACTGCAGAATACGCTCCTTATCCGAGAACCTGTGGAATCTCACCACCATTGCCCTCGGGGGGGGGGTCTTCCATTCGCGGCTTCCTCGCGAGTGCTCTGTGAGCCCTATCCACCTCCAAGGGCTGGGAGAATGTACCATCCCCCAGCAGCTTCACAAACATGTCTGTGATGTATGCCCCAGCGTCCGTTCCTTCGGACCCCTCCAGGAGCCCGACGATTCTTAGGTTCTGCTGGCGGGACCTATTTTTTAGGTCCTCCACCTTCTCCTGGAGCTTCTTCGGCTGGTCTCTCAGCATCCCCACCTCCAGCTCCACCGCAGTCTGATGTTCCTCCTGCTCGGCCTGCGCCTTCTCCACCTTCTAGATCGCCCGAACTTGGGCGTCCAATCTGTGCTCCAACCGCTCAATCAACTCTTTTATCGGATCCGAGCAGTCCCGTTTCTGTGTAGCAAAGCCTTCCTGAATGACTGGCATCAGCTGCTCCATAGACTGCTGGGTCGACAAGCCAGAGGTCCAAACCTCCGTCATGCTGTCTTCTATGCAGCTACAGCCCAAGCCTTCTCTATCTTTTTGTTTCTGCCCTGACGAACACTTCTAGTCCTTCTCTCCATGCACCGAAGTGGGAATTCAATAAACAATTGCCACTAACATCTGTTTTACAATTCAGGTCCGGTAGAAAAACGGGGGAAAGGTCCAAAAGTCCAACCAGAGCGGGAGCCACCAAATGTGCGACTTACTCCTTCATAGCCACCACCGGAAGTCCCTGGTTTCCATAATTTAAGCAAAGCTCTTCTGTTCCTTCTCAAGATAACACCTTAATCCGTCATAACAAGATATGAGTTTGGACCTGCTGGTCTCGGTACCTTTGCCTGTTTGGCCCGTCCATTGCCTTTGGAGTCTTCTACTCTCACCGTATCCTCTGGCTAGAGGTTGAAGTCTTTCGGCAGACCTATCATAGAACCCCTCCTGCCTCCTTGAGGTCAATTGTCTTGTTACCAAGTGGTTCACGGGCTCGTTAGGAAAGCGAGGTAGAGTCGTACATAGTTGCCTGTTCATCAGCATTTGAGCAGGCGAGAGGCCATTGACTCTGGGTGCCGAACAATAGCTGAGAAGCGCAAATTATGTATCCTCGCGACTGTCGAGTGCTTTCTTCAGGAGCTGTTGGGACAATATGCACTCCCTTTTCAGCCTTGCCATTCGACTGAGGGTAATGCGGGATGGAAGTAACATGTTGGAAACCATACTGCCCCGCAAATTCCGTCCATTCATAACAGTCAAAACAAGGAACATTATCAGTCATGACCACAGCCGGAATGACATGTCATTCAAAAATGTATTTGACATTTTTAATAACAGCTCTTGCCGTTGAATTCGGCAACTGCGCTAAATCCAGGTAGTTCAAGAAATAGTCTATGACCAGAAGGTACTCCTTTCCATTGAAATGGAAAAGGTCCATGCCAACCTTCTGCCATGGAGTAGCGACTGCCTCGCCCATCTGCATAGGTTCCTTGCTCTGCTTGCGCTGAAATCTTTGGCATGTTTCATAGTTCTCCACCATCAACTCAATGTCTCGGTTGATCCTAGGCCAATAGACTGCTCTCCTCTAGCACTTTTCCACCCATCATGCAGCCTGACGATGATCAGACCGCAATGCCTGTGGAATCACAATCCACTGATTTTGCAACCATTAACGTCACTTAATTCTGCTCGAATATTGCAGAAACTCGCACATGATCTTTGAGCCATCGTTCATGGATGTACTTAATCACTTTCTGCAACATTAGGTCATTCTTAGTTTCTTCTCTAATGACCTTTGACTTGTTGTCAGAGACTGGCAGAGATCTGTCACCATGTTTACATGGACCTGTACGTCCTCATCCAGCTGGGGTGGTTCCTCACTGCCGGTACCTCGGGAAAGTGTGTCAGCCAGAATAAGGTGTTTATCCGGCGTATACACCAACTCAAAATCGTACTGCTGCAACTTCATGATCATCTCACTAAGATTTTCTTAAAGGTAGCATGGTAGCACAGTGGTTAGCACTGTTGCTTCACAGCTCCAGGGTCCCAGGTTCGATTCCCGGCTTGGGTCATGGCCTGTGTGAAGTTTGCATACTCGCCCAGTGTCTGCGTGGGTTTCCTCCGGCTGCTCCGGTTTCCTCCCGCAGTCCAAAGTTGTGCAGGGTAGGTGGATTGGCTATGTAAATTGTCCTTAGTGTCCAAAAAAAAGGTTAAGTGGGGTTACTGGGTTATGGGGATAGGGTGGAGGTGTGGGCTTAGGTAGGGTGCTCTTTCCTAGGGCCGGTGCAGACTCGATGGGCCGAATGGCCTCCTTCCGCACTGTAAATTCTATGATATAATCTCTGATTATGATGGCGACCAGGGGCCTGTGGTCAGGTTGGAATCCCGTACACATAACCATGTAACTTTGTTAGCCCATTAACGAGCCCTAGACACTCTTTTCCGATTTGTGCGGATCGTCGTTCAATGTCGGACATCACCCTGGACGCACACGCCACTGGCAGCCAGTTTCCTTCCAGATTCTGCTGGAGCAGGACCGTCCCTAAACCATCCTGTGATGCGTCGGTTGAGATGTTTGTGTTCTTGGTTGGGTCAAAAAACGTAAGAACTGTTGCCCTGGTAAGCGAAACCTGCAATGCCTGCCACCCTTGTTTGTGCTTGCTGGACCACTGGAATGCTGCCAGATGTGCTGTTTTGGCTGCCGATTTGGGGATGATCTTGCCCACAAAACTTTTCATGCCCAGCATTCTTAAAATGTATTTTTTATCTGTAGGACGTGGCATCTGCAGAATCGCCTTTACCTTGTCTTCATCGGGCTGAACCGACTTGACATTTCATTCTGTTTAACATCAGACCATTTTTTCTGATACGCCTTAGGATCCTCAGCAGACGCTTATCATGTTTTTCCCGAGTCGACCCCCCAAAAATAAAGTCATCCACATTTACACGGACCCTCGGGGTTCCTTCAACTATATGCTCCATGGCACGATGAAATATCTCTGAATCCGGGATGATGCCAAATGGCATTGGTAAAAAAACAGTACCGCCAGAAGGATGTGTTGAATGTGCACATTTTTGTGCTTTCTTTATCTAGCTTCTATTGCCAGACACCGTGTGACGCGTCCGATGTACTGAAACAGGTTGCTCCTGCTAGTTCAGATGTTATCTCCTCCCTCTTTGGTATAGGGTAGTGTTCCTTTTTAATATTGAGATTCAAATGCTTCAGATCCATGCAGATTCTTAGGTCCCCATTACGTTTCTTTACACAGACCATGGAATTAACCCAGTCGGTAGGGGCTTCAATACGTTTAATGGCACCCAAAGCAGTCAGTCTCTCTAACTCTGCCTTTAGTTTATCCCTTAACGGCTTTGGCTCACGTCTCGGCGCGTGAATCACAGGCTTTACATCTTCCTCCAGTTGAATCTTGTATGTGTATGTACTTGGAAATTTCAGGGAAATCATTCAGTATGGCGTCTCCTGAGGGACGAGGGCCTGTGGCAGCACTGTCTGCACTGTCGACTCATCGGACGAGCTGTAGCTCCTCATATGCCTCAATTCCAATTAAAGACTCGCGGTCCGCCACAACCACAGGAAATTTCAACTTGTATCTTTTGTTTTTGACACTTATATCAAGCTGACATGCTCCGAATGACAAGATTTCGTTACCATTATAATCGCTTAATAATACCTTTCTGGTAACTATTTTTGGCTGAATTTGCAGCTTTTTTTACATCAGACAGGTCGATGAGGTTGGCCCTCGCACCAGCGTCAAGCTTGACTGTTATCACTCGTTTGATTATCTGCCTTCAATTCACTATTGCTGCAGATTTGAACAAGTACATTACTGTTCGGTCTGACTCGAGTCTCGTCTTCACTGGAGATCACGTTTACAAAGAATGTGTTCTCTAGACTCACCTCACCAATTATGTTGATCCTCTTTGTTTGTTCAGGCCTTTTGCTTGTATAACACTGGATTGCAAAATGATTCCTGTCATTACAGATGGCACATGTTTTTCTATCAGCAGGGCATTGCCGTGGCATATGCCGTTTACAACATTGGTACACAAAATGGAGGATCGGGTTGGCCACTTAAAATGGCTACCCGCATATTTCTTATTCAGCTGTGTCACCACATTAATGGCATCTGCCGCCTCTTCTGCCTTCGCGCCAAAACTATGGAGATTCAACGTGTCGAGCTGCTTTGCTGCAAGCACGCTAGCGTGACATATTTGACTGGCACTTTCAAGTTGCATGTCTGTTTCCCTCGGTAGCCGCTCGCACACTATATTATTGAAGATAGCGAAAATTATCTGGTCTCGTATCATTGACTGGAGTGTGCTGAAGTTGCACGGCTGCGCTTTCAATTGCAAGTCAGTGAGGAAGCTATCAAATGCTTCTCCCGCGTTCTGGGTGGGCGAATGGAATTTATAGCACTCAAAGGTTTCATCCTTTCTAGGGGAGCAATGCTGATCGAATCGTTTAAGCACTTCTTTGAAGCTTTTGCTGTCAGCCTCATTTTCAAATGCAAAAGTATTGAAGATCTCAATTGATTGTGGATTGCTACAGTGAGCAGCAATGCAATGTGCCTCTCATCAGGCTGTGCCTGCAGACCCAGGGCTGCAACATGAAGTTTAAACTGCTCCTTAAACACTCTCCAATTTTGAGCTACATTACCAGTAAACTGAAGCTGTTGAGGTGCCTTGATACCTTCCATTCCAGGCTTTTACTGCGCGTTGAGCATCAGATGCCAGTAACTTGCAAGGATAGTCGCAAAGATTTGTTTCCTTTCTTATCCTGCAGAGTTATCTATAGGTGTTCGGATGTTTTATGTACAGAATCTTCAAGTTCTTGTTATATCATTACTCTTGGTACGCCATGTTCCGTAGACTGGTCAAAATGAATGATGAGCTACAGAACATGTAGTTTAAAATAATTTATTCTGGAACAACTGCGTGATTAGATAACTAGGATAAATTAAATAATGAATGACTAACTCTAAACATCAATTGTGGAACTACTGCAAAAATATCTATATCCCAGCATGGCCCCTCCCAACTCCCGGATCATGTGGTGAGTTTACAATGCCACCTATTGGGCAGAGGTCGTGCATAATATTATTTACAAACTTGTATTATGCATATCATCACAACGGGGATAGGGAGCGGAGTGGGCCTGGGAAGGGTCGTCTTTCAAAGGGTGAGTGCAGACTCGATGGGCTGAATGGCCTCCTTCTGCACTATAGGAGTTGCATGGTCCTATTGCAAGTTATATTTCTGTATTTTCTGTTGTATAATCTGTGCTCCGCTCAATACAACCTCAGTCACAGAGGGCGCCAGTCTTAGTTGCTGTGCTGAGTAAGAAGTTTTACAACACCAGGTTAAAGTCCAACAGGTTTGTTTCGATGTCACTAGCTTTTGGAGCGCTGCTCCTTCCTCAGGTGAATGAAGAGGTATGTTCCAGAAACATATATATAGACAGATTCAAAGATGCCAGACAATGCTTGGAATGCGAGCATTAGCAGGTGATTAAATCTTTACAGATCCAGAGATGGGGTAACCCCAGGTTAGAGAGGTGTGACTTGTGTCAAGCCAGGACAGTTGGTAGGATTTCGCAGGCCAGATGGTGTGGGATGAATGTAATGCGACATGAATCCCAGGTCCCGGTTGAGGCCGCACTCAGGTGTGCGGAACTTGGCTATAAGCTTCTGCTCGGCGATTCTGCGTTGTCGCGCGTCCTGAAGGCCGCCTTGGAGAACACTTACCCGGAGATCCACACCCCCACTACTTGCCTTCAAACAACCGTGCAACCTCAAACAAACCATTGTTTGCAGCAAACTACTCAGCCTTCAGAACAGTGATCACGACACCACACAACCCTGCCATGGCAATCTCTGCAAGACGTGCCAGATCATCGACAGGGATACCACTATTACACGTGAGAACACCACCCACCAGGTACGCGGTACATACTCGTGCGACTCGGCCAACGTTGTCTACCTCATACGCTGCAGGAAAGGATGTCCCGAAGCGTGGTACATTGGCGAGACCATGCAGACGCTGCGACAACGAATGAACGGACATCGTGCGACAATCACCAGGCAGGAATGTTCCCTTCCAGTCGGGGAACACTTCAGCAGTCAAGGGCATTCAGCCTCTGATCTCCGGGTAAGCGCTCTCCAAGGCGGCCTTCAGGACGCGCGACAACGCAGAATCGCCGAGCAGAAACTTATAGCCAAGTTCCGCACACATGAGTGCGGCCTCAACCGGGACCTTGGATTCATGCTGCATTACATTCATTCCCCACCATCTGGCCTGGGAAATCCTACCAACTGTCCTGGCTTGGTACAATTCACACCTCTTTAACCTGGGGTTACCCCATCTCTTGATCTGTAAAGATTTAATCACCTGCTAATGCTCGCATTCCAAGCATTGTCTGGCAGCTTTGAATCTGTCTATATGTATGTTTCTGGAACATACCTCTTCATTCACCTGAGGAAGGAGCAGCGCTCCGAAAGCTAGTGACATCGAAACAAACCTGTTGGACTTTAACCTGGTGTTGTAAGACTTCTTACTGTGCTCACCCCAGTCCAACGCCGGCATCTCCACATCATTGCTGTGCTGAGGCAGAGTTTGGCCTTCAGCTCCCTCCTGGACAGCAGGCTGACACCACGTGACATTATTGACAAATCACCGCGCCCGTTTAGCTTCCACGTCCGGGTCAAAGTGCGGTAACATGGTGGCGCCCAGTGCTCGGGACCGAGAGTGGTAAGCGGTGGGGCTGCGCCGGCTCGGGACCGAGAGTGGTAGCGGTGAGGCTGCGCCGGCTCGGGACCGAGAGTGGTAAGCGGTGGGGCTGCGCCGGCTCGGGACCGAGAGTGGTAGCGGTGAGGCTGCGCCGGCTCGGGACCGAGAGTGGTAGCGGTGAGGCTGCGCCGGGGGCCGGGAGCGGGCGGAGGCCACACGGGAAGAGGTGGCCGAAGGGGGAAAGGGCCGTGAGGGAGAGACCCGAAGGGGAAGGCGAGCCCGGGGCCGGTTTGCGACTCCCTCATAAAACCCCCGATGGCGGCTCCATCATTCAGTTACCCCCCCTCCATAGGATAAATAACTAATGTAAAATGGCTCGATATTATCCTAGATTCCTCAGCAGGAGGGGCAATTATCCAGCAGCTCTCTGCTGTGTTCATGGATAAATCATCCCTGGGCCTCTAATTCTTCCCAATGCTTTATCTGGGGTTTTTTAAAATATTGTTTTTAGAAATTGTCATGAGTGCGAAACAAACAAATTGATCTCAATCAACCCAGTGTCAGTTAACTGACCTCGGACCAGGTACACATGGGGAAGAGGGCCGATGCCCTGGCTTTTGCTTCCTCAATCGCACAGAGAATCCTGCTCAGCTGGCACCACCCAGCACAGCTGCAGACTCGGTGGCAGACCAGTCGGAATTTCTCCACCTAGAGAAGATCAAGCACACAATCTGAGGGTCGGACGAGGGCTTCCACAAAGCGTGAGGGTTCCACATCAGCCTGTTCCAAGACCTGTTCGAAGCCAATAGCAGATAGGAAGATAGGGGGGAGGGGTGACCGATGAGGGCAGACAAGAGCGCATAGAGTAGAAAGGGATGCGGGAGGGGGCAAGAAAGGAACCTGGGGGAGTATCAGGGAGAGACATGGAAAAAGAGTGAGGATGGAAGGGGAAAAGAGCCCCCCAGCAAACCCACAAGGATAACAGCAGGAATCATATAAGGACATAAGGAAGGAAAGAAGTATAACAATATGACACCCAGGGCGATAGGTGGAGCCAGAAGGGAGCTGAGAGAAGGCGTGTGTGTAAAATTGTACATCAGAAACATCATGCTCTGTAAATATGTGCTTTAAATGTCAAATTGTCAAACTGTTAAAATTGGAAAATGCCAATAAAAATATATTTTTTAAAAGGTTACAATAGATCCCAGCACCCTAATCGGTCTGGTTTTAGCCACTGCGCCTTCTCCTGTGATTCCTGCTGGAAAGAGTTTGTGTGGGTTTTGAGAGAGGACATGGGATCCAGTTCTGATAGATTTCTAGATGCCGATGACATCAAGGGATTCAGGGATCACATTGTAAGACGGCATTGAGGTTGAGGATCAGCCATGGCTGAGCAGGCTCGAGAGACCGAGTGACCTCCCCCTCACATGTTCCTATTTCTTGCACTGACAGTCGCTGTCTGGCTCACCCCTGAGGACCGGCTATTTCAATTATCAGGAGAGTCACTTGTACCTGAGTACAATTTCAACAACCATACTGGGGCAATCAGCACCTTCAGGAGAGAAAATTAATTGAAATAAACCAAAGGAAGATCCAAATGTGTATGAATGGCACTGGAATGTATGATGTGCATTTATTTTATGTATTTTTCTCTCCAGGTGAAAAATTGGAAGAGAAAAGCCATGGTGCACCTGTGTAAGTATTACACAAAAACCTAATGGGAAAACACTTCTACCAGTTTAGTGCCCCAAGGTATATTAGCTACAGATACCCAGTTGGATTTCACAGATAACTCTGTAATATCTGCCCTTTTGTTCCCTCTGTTTGCAGTGTCAGACCACTTCACATTGGTTGTCTGGACTGGGTCTGTGAAACCCTGGGGTTTGGTTGAACACATCAAGGGGTCCTGTGGTAGGCCAGAATGATGTATAAAATTTGAAAAATGCTATGAAGCTGCTTTACAATCCGAGGCGGGTTTCTCTCATTAGTGAGCCCATCAGTAGTGAATGCAGTGAGATGCCAGTCTCTTGATTGATTGGATAAACTGGAAACAGAGGGAAAATAAGTCCTCAAAGGACCAGGTTAGGGTGAAATTGAGGGAGAGAGCAGACGGGGGAGTGGCCATTGGGCGGCAAGGTGAGCAGTCTTGAGCGGAGGGAGAGTTGGTGAGTGTGTAAGAGTGAGGGAGTTGAGCGTGAGCATAAGAAAGAGAGGCGTGAGTACACATGTGAGGGAAAGAGAGTGTGTGCATGCATGCCTGACATCCACTCCTGGGTGAGGCCAAATTTCTTCCAGCCTGACAGATCTTTTTGGTATCTCTGTGCCTCTTGTTGCCCACCCATATTGGACCAGGTGATGTGTAGTCTCTGGATTTGGGCCAATCCTAAATTGAGTTACTTGCCCCATGTCTGTTCATTCACCAAGGGTGCAGTTTTCTATTTGAGTGTTGTTGCCTGCTTGTTCCCCCGTGTTGCAGTCAGAATGAATTTCTTCCCAATTAACTTCTGCTGTCCTCGTCAATCTTTCACCAACTCCTGCACCCACCTCATATCCACTTCAAGACTCCAGTGTGTGTGGTGTGTTATGCTGTTCCACACTCGTGGCTTGGCACCGTGATCTTCTCCAGTTGTGTGAAACGGAAAGGCCCTTCCATTACCAAGCCCACACCAAACTAGAGGCTCAGGACCATGTTCTGAGGTGGGGCTTCTTATCTCAGCTTTATCATATTTCCATATCATCTCTTCACGTGCCTCAGAGCCAGTGACTTATTGTTAACTACCACCATTGATCTTATGCAAACGTTTCACTTGTTTTACACACAGCAATATCCGATACAAAGGCAGCAGCAAGTTGCATTGACCATTGGAACAATCTGTATTAAGTGTTGGCTGAGCTTGGTGCGGGCGGGAGTGAATATTTAACTCTGCCAACACCCTACCCTTCCAATACTGCAATGGGATATTTTCATCCACCTGAAGTACTCAGCTCGGGCTTGTGTTTCATGCGAGCCCTAGAGCAGTTGGTGTATAAGAACTAGGAGCAGGAGTAGGCCATCTGGCCCCTCGAGCCTGCTCCACCATTCAATGAGATCATGGCTGATCTTTTGTGGACTCAGCTCCACTTTCCGGCCCGAACACCATAACCCTTAATCCCTTTATTCTTCAAAAAACAATTGATCTTTATCTTAAAAACATTTAATGAAGGAGCCTCTACTGCTTCACTGGGCAAGGAATTCCATAGATTCACAACCCCTTGGGTGAAGAAGTTCCTCCTAAACTCAGTCCTAAATCTACTTCCTCTTATTTTGAGGCTATGCCCCCTAGTTCTGCTTTCACCCGCCAGTGGAAACAACCTGCCCGCATCTATCCTATCTATTCCCTTCATAATCTTATATGTTTCTATAAGATCCCCCCTCATCCTTCTAAATTCCAACGAGTACAGTCCCAGTCTACTCAACCTCTCCTCGTAATCCAACCCCTTCAGTTCTGGGATTAACCTAGTGAATCTCCTCTGCACACCCTCCAGTGCCAGTACGTCCTTTCTCAAGTAAGGAGACCAAAACTGAACACAATACTCCAGGTGTGGCCTCACTAACACCTTGTACAATTGCAGCAGAACCTCCCTAGTCTGAAACTCCATCCCTCTAGTAATGAAGGACAAAATTCCATTTGCCTTCTTAATCACCTGTTGCACCTGAAAACCAACTTTTTGCGTCTCATGCACTAGCACACCCAGGTCTCTCTGCACAGCAGCATGTTTTAATATTTTATCATTTAAATAATAATCCCTTTTGCTGTTATTCCTACCAAAATGGATAACCTTACATTTGTCAACATTGTATTCCATCTGCCAGACCCTAGCCCATTCACTTAGCCTATCCAAATCCCTCTGCAGACTTCCAGTATCCTCTGCACTTTTTGCTTTACCACTTATCTTAGAGTCGTCTGCAAACTTGGACACATTGCCCTTGGTCCCCAACTCCAAATCATCTATGTAAAGAACATACGTAGTCGGCAGGGTTCGAACCTGCGCGGGGAGACCACAATGGATTTCTAGTCCATCGCCTTAACCACTCGGCCACGACTACTATAATCTGTATCTGATGTGAAGGTGCTTTGTGGAGAGCTGTATAATCTGTATTTGATGTAAAGTTGCTGTGTGCTGTGCTGTATAATCTGTAATTTGATGTGAAGGTGCTGTGTGGAGTGGTGTATAATCTGTATCTGATGTGAAGGTGCTGTGTATAATCCCTATCCAGCACTCTCAGCAAGTGCTCCTTAAACAACCCCCACATTACTGTTGTGCATTTCCCCAATTTATGCTCCGCAGCTCTTGTCTAATCACAGTATAATTTCCCCTCCCCAATTAAATGCCTTCCCATACGGCCTACTCCTATCCCTCTCCATGACTATAGTAAAGGTCAAGGAGTTGTGGTCACTGTCACTGAAATGCTCTCCCACCGAGACATCTGATACCTGGCCTGGTTCGTTGCCAAGCACCAAATCCAATATGGCCCCCCACCTAGTTGACTTATCTACATATTGAGTCAGGAATCCTTCCTCGACACACCTGACAAAACCTGCTCCATCCAAATCATTTGCACTAAGGAGGTTCTAGTCAAAATTCGGGATGTTGAAGTCACCCATGACAACAACTTTGTTACTTCTGCATCTTTCCAAGATCTGCGCCCAATCTGTTCCTCCATCTCTGCTGCTATTGGGGGGTCTCTCCATCTCTCTGCTGCTATTGGGGGGTCCTCCCAATAAAGTGATTGCTCCTTTCTTGTTTCTTACTTCCACCCATACTGACTCAGTAGATAAACCCTCCTCGACTACCTCCCTTTCTGCAGCTGTGATGCACTCCCTAATTAACAGTGCCACTCCACCTCCTCTTTTACCTCCCTATTCTTCTTAAAACATCTAAATCCCGGAACATCTAACAACCATTCCTGCCCCTGTGAAATCCATGTCTCCGTAATGGCCACAACATTGTAGTTCCAAGTACTGATCCATGCTCTAAGTTCATCTCCTCTATTCCTGACTCTCCTTGCATTGAAACAGACACACTTTAACCCATCCCATTGAGGGCAACTTTGCCCTATCAACTGTCTGTCATTCCTCACAGACTCACTGCATACTATTTCTGCCTGTTCAACAGCTATCCTATCCTCTGATTCGTAGCTCTGGTTCCCATCCCCCTGCCAAACTAGTTTAAACTCTCCCGAAGAGCTCTAGCAATCCTCCCGCCCAGGATATTGGTGCCCCTCCAGTTAGGTGTAACCCGTCCTTCATGTACAGGTCCCACTTTCCCCAGAAGGTATCCCAATGATCTACATATCTGAAGCCTTCCCTCCTGCACAAGCCCTCTAGCCACGTGTTCAACTGCACTCGCTCTCTGTTCCTTGCCTCACATGCATGTGGCACCATTAGCAATCTTGAGATTACTACTCTGCTGTCCTGCTCTTCAGCTTCCAACCTAACTTCCTAGTTTCCAACCTAACTCCCTAAGTGCTGTATAATCTACCTGATGTGAAGGTGCTATGGTGTATAATCTGTATGGCACAGTATGGGCACTGCTGCTTCACAGCTCCAGGAACCTGGGGTTAATTTCTGCCTTGGGTGACGGTCTGTATAGAGTTTTCACTTTCTCCCCGTGTCTGCGTGGGTTTCCACCGGGTGCTCCGAATTCCTCCCACAGTCCAAAGATGTGCAGGTTAGGTGGGTTGTCTATGCTAAATTGCCCCTTAGTGTCCAAGAGGTTGTGGGGTTGCGGGGATAGGGTGAAGGTGTGGGTTTGAGTAGGGTGTTCTTTCCTTGGGTCGGTGCAGACTCGATGGACCAAATGGCCTCGTTCTGCACTGTAGCGATTCTATGATTCCATGGATCAGATGCGAAGATGCTGTGTGGACTGCTTTATAATCTCTGTGTCTGATGCGAAGATGCTGTGTGGAGTGCTGTATAATCTGTGCCTGGTGTAAAGGTGCTGTGTGGAGTGCTGTATAATCTGTGACTGGTGTGAAGGTGCTGTGTGGAGTGCTGTATAATTTGTGTCTGGTGTAAAGGTGCTGTGTGGAGTGCTGTATAATCTGTGTCTGGTGTGAAGATGCTGTGTGGAGTGCTGTATAATCTGTATTTGATGTGAAGGTGCTGTGTGGAGTGCTGTATAATCTGTGCCTGGTGTAAAGGTGCTGTGTGGAGTGCTGTATAATCTGTGTCTGGTGTGAAGGTGCTGTGTGGAGTGCTGTATAATCTGTGTCTGGTGTGAAGATGCTGTGTGGAGTGCTGTATAATCTGTATTTGATGTGATGGTGCTGTGTGGAGTGCTGTATAATCTGTGCCTGGTGTAAAGGTGCTGTGTGGAGTGCTGTATAATCTGTGACTGGTGTGAAGGTGCTGTGTGGAGTGCTGTATAATCTGTGTCTGGTGTGAAGGTGCTGTGTGGAGTGCTGTATAATCTGTGTCTGGTGTAAAGGTGCTGTGTGGAGTGTGGTATAATCTGTGTCTGGTGTAAAGGTGCTGTGTGGAGTGCTGTATTATCTGTATTTGATGTGAAGGTGCTGTGTGGAGTGCTGTACAATCTGTGTCTGGTGTGAAGATGCTGTGTGGAGTGCTGTATAATCTGTATTTGATGTGAAGGTGCTGTGTGGAGTGCTGTATAATCTGTCTGGTGTGAAGATGCTGTGTGGAGTGCTGTATAATCTGTGTCTGGTGTGAAGGTGCTGTGTGGAGTGCTGTATAATCTGTGTCTGGTGTGAAGGTGCTGTGTGGAGTGCTGTATAATCTGTATTTGATGTGAAGGCACTGTGTGGAGTGCTGTACAATCTGTATTTGATGTGAAAGTGCTGTGTGGAGTGCAGTATAATCTGTATTTGATGTGAAAGTGCTGTGTGGAGTGCTGTATAATCTGTGTCTGGTGTGAAGATGCTGTGTGGAGTGCAGTATAATCTGTATTTGATGTGAAGGTGCTGTGTGGAGTGCTGTATAATCTGTGTCTGGTGTGAAGATGCTGTGTGGAGTGCAGTATAATCTGTATTTGATGTGAAGGTGCTGTGTGGAGTGCTGTATAATCTGTGTCTGGTGTGAAGGTGCTGTGTGGAGTGCTGTATAATCTGTGCCTGGTGTAAAGGTGCTGTGTGGAGTGCTGTATAATCTGTGTCTGGTGTGAAGATGCTGTGTGGAGTGCTGTATAATCTGCATTTGATGTGAAGGCGCTGTGTGGAGTGCAGTATAATCTGTATTTGATGTGAAGGTGCTGTGTGGAGTGCTGTACAATCTGTCTGGTGTGAAGATGCTGTGTGGAGTGCTGTATAATCTGTGTCTGGTGTGAAGGTGCTGTATAATCTGTGCCTGGTGTAAAGGTGCTGTGTGGAGTGCTGTATAATCTGTGTCTGGTGTGAAGATGCTGTGTGGAGTGCTGTATAATCTGTGTCTGGTGTCAAGGTGCTGTGTGGAGTGCTGTATAATCTGTTTCTGGTGTAAAGGTGCTGTGTGGAGTGCTGTATAATCTATGTCTGGTGTGAAGGTGCTGTGTGGAGTGCTGTATAATCTGTGTCTGGTGTCAAGGTGCTGTGTGGAGTGCTGTATGATCTGTTTCTGGTGTAAAGGTGCTGTGTGGAGTGCTGTATAATCTATGTCTGGTGTGAAGGTGCTGTGTGGACTATTGTGTAATCTGTATCTAATGTGAAGATGCTGTGCGGAGTGCTGTATAATCTGTGTATCTGATGCGAAGGTGCTGTGTGGAGCGCTGTATAATCTGTGTACTTGATATGAAGGTGCTATGTGAAGGTGTATAATCTGCATTTGATGGGAAGGTGCTGTATAATGTGTATTTGATGTGAAAGTGCTGTGGAGTGCTGTATAATCTGTCTGGTGTGAAGGTGCTGTGTGGAGTGCTGTATAATCTGTATTTGATGTGAAGGTGCTGTGTGGAGTGCTGTATAATCTGTATTTGATGTGAAGGTGCTGTGTGGAGTGCTGTATAATCTGTATTTGATGTGAAGGTGCTGTGTGGAGTGCTGTATAATCTGTATTTGATGTGAAGGTGCTGTGTGGAGTGCTGTATAATCTGTATTTGATGTGAAGGTGCTGTGTGGAGTGCTGTATAATCTGTATTTGATGTGAAGGTGCTGTGTGAAGGTGTACAATCTGTATTTGATGTGAAGGTGCAGTGTGAAGGTGTATAATCTGTATTTGATGTGAAGGTGCTGTGTGGAGTGCTGTATAATCTGTATTTGATGTGAAAGTGCTGTGGAGTGCTGTATAATCTGTATTTGATGTGAAGGTGCTGTGTGAAGGTGTACAATCTGCATTTGATGTGAAGGTGCTGTGTGAAGGTGTATAATCTGTATTTGATGTGAAGGTGCTGTGTGGAGTGCTGTATAATCTGTATTTGATGTGAAGGCGCTGTGTGAAGGTGTATAATCTGCATTTGATGTGAAGGTGCTGTATAATCTGCATTTGATGGGAAGGTGCTGTATAATCTGTATTTGATGTGAAGGTGCTGTGTGAAGGTGTATAATCTGTATGTGATGTGAAGGTGCTGTGTGGAGTGCTGTATAATCTGTATTTGATGTGAAGGTGCTGTGTGGAGTGCTGTATAATCTGTGTCTGGTGTGAAGATACTGTGTGGAGTGCTGTATAATCTGTGTCTGGTGTCAAGGTGCTGTGTGGAGTGCTGTATAATCTGTTTCTGGTGTAAAGGTGCTGTGTGGAGTGCTGTATAATCTATGTCTGTGTGAAGGTGCTGTGTGGAGTATTGTGTAATCTGTATCTAATGCGAAGATGCTGTGCGGAGTGCTGTATAATCTGTGTATCTGATGCGAAGGTGCTGTGTGGAGCGCTGTATAATCTGTGTACTTGATATGAAGGTGCTATGTGAAGGTGTATAATCTGCATTTGATGGGAAGGTGCTGTATAATGTGTATTTGATGTGAAAGTGCTGTGGAGTGCTGTATAATCTGTCTGGTGTGAAGGTGCTGTGTGGAGTGCTGTATAATCTGTATTTGATGGGAAGGCGCTGTGTGAAGGTGTGTAATCTGTATTTGATGTGAAGGTGCTGTGTGGAGTGCTGTATAATCTGTATTTGATGTGAAAGTGCTGTGTGGAGTGCTGTATAATCTGTATTTGATGTGAAGGTGCTGTGTGGAGTGCTGTATAATCTGTATTTGATGTGAAGGTGCTGTGTGAAGGTGTACAATCTGCATTTGATGTGAAGGTGCTGTGTTGTGCTGTATAATCTGTATTTGATGTGGAAGTGCTGTGGAGTGCTGTATAATCTGTATTTGATGTGAAAGTGCTGTGTGGAGTGCTGTATAATCTGTATTTGATGTGAAGGTGCTGTGTGGAGTGCTGTATAATGTGTATTTGATGTGAAGGTGCTGTGTGAAGGTGTACAATCTGCATTTGATGTGAAGGTGCTGTGGAGTGCTGTATAATCTGTATTTGATGTGAAAGTGCTGTGGAGTGCTGTATAATCTGTATTTGATGTGAAGGTGCTGTGTGGAGTGCTGTTTAATCTGTATTTGATGTGAAGGTGCTGTGTGGAGTGCTGTATAATCTGTATTTGATGTGAAAGTGCTGTGTGGAGTGCTGTATAATGTGTATTTGATGTGAAAGTGCTGTGTGGAGTGCTGTATAATCTGTATTTGATGTGAAGGTGCTGTGTGAAGGTGTACAATCTGCATTTGATGTGAAGGTGCTGTGGAGTGCTGTATAATCTGTATTTGATGTGAAGGTGCTGTGTGGAGTGCTGTATAATCTGTATTTGATGTGAAGGTGCTGTGTGGAGTGCTGTATAATCTGTATTTGATGTGAAGGTGCTGTGTGGAGTGCTGTATAATCTGTATTTGATGTGAAGGTGCTGTGTGGAGTGCTGTATAATCTGTATTTGATGTGAAGGTGCTGTGTGAAGGTGTACAATCTGCATTTGATGTGAAGGTGCTGTGTGAAGGTGTATAATCTGTATTTGATGTGAAGGTGCTGTGTGGAGTGCTGTATAATCTGTATTTGATGTGAAGGCGCTGTGTGAAGGTGTATAATCTGCATTTGATGTGAAGGTGCTGTATAATCTGCATTTGATGGGAAGGTGCTGTATAATCTGTATTTGATGTGAAGGTGCTGTGTGAAGGTGTATAATCTGTATGTGATGTGAAGGTGCTGTGTGGAGTGCTGTATAATCTGTATTTGATGTGAAGGTGCTGTGTGGAGTGCTGTATAATCTGTGTCTGGTGTGAAGATACTGTGTGGAGTGCTGTATAATCTGTGTCTGGTGTCAAGGTGCTGTGTGGAGTGCTGTATAATCTGTTTCTGGTGTAAAGGTGCTGTGTGGAGTGCTGTATAATCTATGTCTGTGTGAAGGTGCTGTGTGGAGTATTGTGTAATCTGTATCTAATGCGAAGATGCTGTGCGGAGTGCTGTATAATCTGTGTATCTGATGCGAAGGTGCTGTGTGGAGCGCTGTATAATCTGTGTACTTGATATGAAGGTGCTATGTGAAGGTGTATAATCTGCATTTGATGGGAAGGTGCTGTATAATGTGTATTTGATGTGAAAGTGCTGTGGAGTGCTGTATAATCTGTCTGGTGTGAAGGTGCTGTGTGGAGTGCTGTATAATCTGTATTTGATGGGAAGGCGCTGTGTGAAGGTGTGTAATCTGTATTTGATGTGAAGGTGCTGTGTGGAGTGCTGTATAATCTGTATTTGATGTGAAAGTGCTGTGTGGAGTGCTGTATAATCTGTATTTGATGTGAAGGTGCTGTGTGGAGTGCTGTATAATCTGTATTTGATGTGAAGGTGCTGTGTGAAGGTGTACAATCTGCATTTGATGTGAAGGTGCTGTGTTGTGCTGTATAATCTGTATTTGATGTGGAAGTGCTGTGGAGTGCTGTATAATCTGTATTTGATGTGAAAGTGCTGTGTGGAGTGCTGTATAATCTGTATTTGATGTGAAGGTGCTGTGTGGAGTGCTGTTTAATCTGTATTTGATGTGAAGGTGCTGTGTGGAGTGCTGTATAATCTGTATTTGATGTGAAAGTGCTGTGTGGAGTGCTGTATAATGTGTATTTGATGTGAAAGTGCTGTGTGGAGTGCTGTATAATCTGTATTTGATGTGAAGGTGCTGTGTGAAGGTGTACAATCTGCATTTGATTTGAAGGTGCTGTGGAGTGCTGTATAATCTGTATTTGATGTGAAGGTGCTGTGTGAAGGTGTGTAATCTGTATTTGATGTGAAGGTGCTGTGTGGAGTGCTGTATAATCTGTATTTGATGTGAAAGTGCTGTGTGGAGTGCTGTATAATCTGTATTTGATGTGAAGGTGCTGTGTGAAGGTGTGTAATCTGTATTTGATGTGAAGGTGCTGTGTGGAGTGCTGTATAATCTGTATTTGATGCGAAAGTGCTGTGTGGAGTGCTGTATAATCTGTATTTGATGTGAAGGTGCTGTGTGGAGTGCTGTATAATCTGTATTTGATGTGAAGGTGCTGTGTGGAGTGCTGTATAATCTGTATTTGATGTGAAGGTGCTGTGTGGAGTGCTGTATAATCTGTATTTGATGTGAAGGTGCAGTGTGAAGGTGTATAATCTGTATTTGATGTGAAGGTGCTGTGTGGAGTGCTGTATAATCTGTATTTGATGTGAAAGTGCTGTGGAGTGCTGTATAATCTGTATTTGATGTGAAGGTGCTGTGTGAAGGTGTACAATCTGCATTTGATGTGAAGGTGCTGTGTGAAGGTGTATAATCTGTATTTGATGTTAAGGTGCTGTGTGGAGTGCTGTATAATCTGTATTTGATGTGAAGGCGCTGTGTGAAGGTGTATAATCTGCATTTGATGTGAAGTTGCTGTATAATCTGCATTTGATGGGAAGGTGCTGTATAATCTGTATTTGATGTGAAGGTGCTGTGTGAAGGTGTATAATCTGTATGTGATGTGAAGGTGCTGTGTGGAGTGCTGTATAATCTGTATTTGATGTGAAGGTGCTGTGTGGAGTGCTGTATAATCTGTATTTGATGTGAAGGTGCTGTGTGGAGTGCTGTATAATCTGTATTTGATGTGAAGGTGCTGTGTGGAGTGCTGTATAATCTGTATTTGATGTGAAGGTGCTGTGTGGAGTGCTGTATAATCTGTATTTGATGTGAAGGTGCTGTGTGGAGTGCTGTATAATCTGTATTTGATGTGAAGGTGCTGTGTGGAGTGCTGTATAATCTGTATTTGATGTGAAGGTGCTGTGTGGAGTGCTGTATAATCTGTATTTGATGTGAAGGTGCTGTGTGAAGGTGTACAATCTGTATTTGATGTGAAGGTGCAGTGTGAAGGTGTATAATCTGTATTTGATGTGAAGGTGCTGTGTGGAGTGCTGTATAATCTGTATTTGATGTGAAAGTGCTGTGGAGTGCTGTATAATCTGTATTTGATGTGAAGGTGCTGTGTGAAGGTGTACAATCTGCATTTGATGTGAAGGTGCTGTGTGAAGGTGTATAATCTGTATTTGATGTGAAGGTGCTGTGTGGAGTGCTGTATAATCTGTATTTGATGTGAAGGCGCTGTGTGAAGGTGTATAATCTGCATTTGATGTGAAGGTGCTGTATAATCTGCATTTGATGGGAAGGTGCTGTATAATCTGTATTTGATGTGAAGGTGCTGTGTGAAGGTGTATAATCTGTATGTGATGTGAAGGTGCTGTGTGGAGTGCTGTATAATCTGTATTTGATGTGAAGGTGCTGTGTGGAGTGCTGTATAATCTGTATTTGATGTGAAGGTGCTGTGTGGAGTGCTGTATAATCTGTATTTGATGTGAAGGTGCTGTGTGGAGTGGTGTATAATCTGTATTTGATGTGAAGGTGCTGTGTGGAGTGCTGTATAATCTGTATTTGATGTGAAGGTGCTGTGTGGAGTGCTGTATAATCTGTATTTGATGTGAAGGTGCTGTGTGGAGTGCTGTATAATCTGTATTTGATGTGAAGGTGCTGTGTGGAGTGCTGTATAATCTGTATTTGATGTGAAGGTGCTGTGTGGAGTGCTGTATAATCTGTATTTGATGTGAAGGTGCTGTGTGGATTGCTGTATAATCTGTATTTGATGTGAAGGTGCTGTGTGGATTGCTGTATAATCTGTATTTGATGTGAAAGTGCTGTGTGCCTGTTTGCAGTTTTGTTGTAGATCATGTGTTTGTGTCGTCTGTTTTTCAGCATCGAATCTGCTGAAATATTATCACGGGGGCTTTGTGTGCATCCGCATGGCTTTGAGTGGCTGCACAAATCGACCATTCTACCAGATTGTAGCAGCACATAACAAGCGGGCCAGGGATGGCAAATACCTGGAGCAGCTGGGCACGTACGACCCCATGCCCAACATCTTCAACGAGAAGTTGGTCAGTTTGAACTTTGATAGAATCAAGTACTGGCTGGCCTGTGGGGCACACGTGACAAAGCCTGTTGAGAAAATACTAGGTAAAAGGTTCTTGTTCCTCCCTATTCTTTTATCAACACCTCCCCCCTCCACTCACTTTTGGTAACAGTAGCCCCTCGGCTGCATGTCTCTCCCAACTAAATGAACACAGACTGGGACGTGTTAGTATATCTCTGAATGACATCAATATGTGCCATCCCCTGCCCTGCCACCAGGCGGAGCAAATGCCCAATTTTTGATTCTGTTGCCATTAACATCTCCGAGTCATCGAGTTTTACAGCACGGACAGAGGCCCTTCAGCCTCAGTCCGCGCTGCCCATCAAGCCTGTAACTATTCTAATCCCATTTTCCAGCACTTGGTCCGTATGCTATCGTGTTTCAGGTGCTCGTCTGAATAATTCTTAAACATTGTGAGGGTTCCCGCCTCTCCCACCCTTTCCGGCAGCGAGTTCCAGGTTTCCACCACCCTCTGGGTGAAACTGCTTTTCCTCAAATCCCCTGGAAACGCCAATACCTTATTGTCCCTCTCCCTCCTGAACCAACCCTCCAGCCTCTCCCAACAGGCAGCTGCACAGATACCAACGTGGGTGTCTGCTCTCTGGGAGTGGAAGCGTTGAGGGGGACACAGAGAGGCTACAAAGAGATGTGGCCAGGTTAAGGATGTGGGCAACAAGATAGCAGATAGAATATAACGTGGGCAAGTGTGAGGTTATTCACTTTGGTCGCAAGGGTAGAAAGGAGCATTTTTTATTTCAAGATGTGAAACTTGTAAATGTTGATGTTCAGAGAGAGTTGAGTGTGTTTGTACAGAGCATGCAGGCACAGCAGCAATTAGGGTGGCAAATGGCATGTTTTTTATGGCAAGCAGATTGGAGTGCAGGGATAAATAAGTCTTGCAGCAATTGTACAGGCTTTTGGTGAGACCACACCCTGAATACTGTGTGTGCGGTCTTAGTCTCCATACTTCAGGAAGAATGTACTTACATTGGAGGCAGTACAGCAGAGGGTCTCTAGATTGGCCCCTCTGAGAGGGTCACCCTGTGATGAGAGACTGAGTAAATTGGGTTTATATCCTCTGGAGTTTAGAAGAATGAGAGGTGACCTCATTGAAACATTCAAGATCCTGTGTGTGTGGTGTGTGGGGCGGTACTGGATATGGCAGACGCTGAGAGATTATTTTCACTGGACAGGGAATCGGAAACACGGGGGTCAGAGTCGCAGGATAGTGGACCAGTTATTTAGGACTGCGATCAGGAGAAATTGCTCCACTCCGAGGATTGTGACTCTTTGGAATTCTCTGCCCCAGAGGGTTGTCAATGCTCCATTGTTGATTATATTTATGACTGGGATACACACACATTTAGTTTCTTGGGGAAATCGATAGGATACTGGGAGCGAATGGGACACTGGAGTTGAAGCCCGAGATGAGCCATGGCGATATTGAATGGCGGAGCAGGCTCGATGGGCTGAATGGCCTCCTGCTCCTATTTCTTGTGTTCTATGGCAGTGATACTGGCTGGATTCAGAGGTTCGGATAAGTGTACCAACAAGACCTAGCGATCAGGCCAATAGGAAAGGGACCCCTTCTTCATTCTTAACCAATTAAAGGTCAAACTCACTTTATGGCCAAAGTACAGCAGAGTTAATATTAATAGGCTCTGGCTCCTCTGGCACCTTCCTCCCTGCCCTGGCCACAGGCTCTGGTTCTCCTGGCACCTTCCTCCCTGCCCTGGCCACAGGCTCTGGCTCCTCTGGCACCTTCCTCCCTGCCCTGGCCACAGGCTCTGGCTCCTCTGGCACCTTCCTCCCTGCCCTGGTCACAGGCTCTGGTTCTCCTGGCACCTTCCTCCCTGCCCTGGCCACAGGCTCTGGCTCCTCTGGCACCTTCCTCCCTGCCCTGGTCACAGGCTCTGGTTCTCCTGGCACCTTCCTCCCTGCCCTGGCCACAGGCTCTGGCTCCTCTGGCACCTTCCTCCCTGCCCTGGCCACAGGCTCTGGCTCCTCTGGCACCTTCCTCCCTGCCCTGGCCACAGGCTCTGGCTCCTCTGGCACCTTCCTCTCCTGCCCCGGCCACAGGCTCTGGCTCCTCTGACACCTTCCATCCCCACTCTGGCTCCTCTGGCACATTCCTCTCCTTCCCCGGCCACAGGCTCTGGCTCCTCTGGCACCTTCCATTCCTGCTCTGGCTCCACTGGCACCTTCCTCTCCTGCCCTGGCCAGAGGCTCTGGCACCTTCCTCCCCCACCCTAGCCAGAGGCTCTGCCCCCCCCCCCCCCCTGTCCTGGCCACAGGCTCTGGTTGCCTTGTGGGTCGCTGTATTGTGTCCCGAGGTTGCTGGTTTGACGAGAGTATGTTAAATCAGGAGCTGGGAAATTGGTGCTTCTTGATAAATGTTTTTGTGTCTCTTCTTTCATTGTTTAGGTCTGTCTGGTTTTTTCCCTCTGCACCCAATGACGGTTACCGGGGCAGAGAGATTTTACAAGAAGCAGGCACTAATGGGCCACGCTGAGTCAGAGGAAGAGCCTGTGGAAGCCGCAGGGGGCGAGCAGCCGAGTGCCTGATGCCAGAGTTAGCAGTGCAAACCCTGCAGATGGACATAAACAGTTACACAAAATGCTTCATTGAATGTCACCTGTAACGAGCGCAAGAGATACGAATGCCTGATTTGGACCTGTGTCTACAAGACAGCACAGAGTATTGTCATGGGACTTGATTACTTTTGTATAAACCCATTATTATAAAAGGCGCACTTGAAACCCGTGTCCTTTAAATTGTCTCATCCTGGTGTTAGACAGTCGGATACAACCGGAGTTGAACGTTTACAGCTGTGTGTTTCTTTTAGATTGAGTGTGGGTGTGGTGATTGAGCCTCATGTCCATCACTAGAGTGAGAGCAATTGTTCGTTGGGATTCTAAACTCCTGCTGCTTTTAACCCTCCGAAATATTTCAGTTGTTGGTGTTCACCTTCCCCCCCCCCCCGTCCCTGAACATACATCCCAGGCCTTGTCGTCGCCGCTGCAGTTCATAGGTCACTCTGGGTCCACGCTGTATCCGGGCAATATATAGACTTGAGCAGAAACAGGCCGCTTAGCTCAACATGCCATTGTCACTGTTTATGCTCCACACAAACCTCCTCCCAACACTTTTCACCTGAGTCCTTTGAAGAATATCCTTCTATTCCTTTCTCCTTTATTCATCTCGCTTTCCCTTGAATGCATCGCCGAATAATCCCGAAGCACAACATCCCAGTTATCTCCGCCCAGCCACTCTCCCAAGAATGGGCAATGCCTCGTATGACCCTACAGTTGCTGCTTATCTTGTTTCTCTTCGTTAATCAAATAAACTAAATCACCAAAGTGTGGATTAAAAATTTAAAAATGTAGTTCCTCAAATGGATACTGCACCAAGGTAAATAGAAGCTCAAAGGAAACCTAAAACATCAAAATAAAATGTGATGAAAGGGGTCGATAACTCACCCCGGTCCCCGCGGTGCCCATCGGGTATGCAAGGCCTCAATGATGCCAGAAGGCACTCTGTGCTCCCTTTCCAGGGACATCCAGCAGGAAATGTAACTGCAGAGGAGGGACAGGATGGACAACCCCCTTGACTGCCCACTGCCTGGACCTAGTCATGGCCTGCTAGGGGAGGAGGAGGGGAGGAGGGGAGGAGGGGAGGAGGGGAGGAGGGGAGGGGGGAGGAGGGGAGGAGGGGAGGGGGGAGGAGGGGAGGAGGGGAGGGGGGGAGGAGGGGAGGGGAGGGGGGGGAGGAGGGGGGGGGGAGGAGGAGGGGGGGGGGGAGGAGGAGGGGAGGGGGGGGCGGAATTGGCAGTGTGCGGCAGGGTAAGGAGGGAGGGGGGGCGGAATTGGCAGGGTGAGGGAGGGGGGTGTGGAATTGGCAGTGTGCGGCAGGGGTAAGGAAGAGGGGGGGCGGAATTGGCAGGGTAAGGAGGAGGGGGGCAGAATTGACTGTGCGGCAGGGTAAGGAGGGAGGGGGGTGGAATTGGCAGGGTGAGGGAGGGGGGTGCGGAATTGGCAGTGTAAGGGAGGGGGTGGAATTGGCAGGGTGAGGGAGGGCGGAATTAGTGTGTGGCACGGTGACGGGAGGTGTGGAATTGGCAGTGTGGGGCAGGGTAAGGGGGGTGGAATTGGCAGTGTGGGGCAGGGTAAGGGGGGTGGAATTGGCAGTGTGTGGCAGGGTAAAGGGGGGGTGGAATTGGCAGGGTGAGGGGGGCGGAATTGGCAGTGTATGGCAGGGTAAGGAGGAGGGGGGCTGAATTGGCAGGGTAAGGACGGGGGCAGAATTGGGAGTGTGTGGCAGGGGAAGGACGGGGGGGGCGGGGCAGAATTAGCAGTGTGTGGCAGGGTAAGGACGGGGGGCGGAATTGGCAGCGTGTAGCAGGGTGAGGGGGTGTGGAATTGGTAATGTGGCAGGGTAAGGAGGAGGGGCAGAATTGGCAGTGTGTGGCAGGGTAAGGAGGGGTGTGCGGGATTGGCAGTGTGTGGCAGGGTAAGGAGGGGTGTGCGGGATTGGCAGTGTGTGGCAGGGTAAGGAGGGGTGTGCGGGATTGGCAGGGTAAGGGGGCAGACTGGACTGGCAGGGTAAGGAGGAGGGGGGGCGGAATTGGCAGTGTGTGGCAGAGTAAGGGGGGTGGAATTGGCAGGGTAAGGAGGGGGGCGGAATTGGCAGTGTGTGGCAGGGTGAGGGGGGGTGGAATTGGCAGGGTAAGGAGGGGGGGCGGAATTGGCAGTGTGTGGCAGGGTGAGGGGGGGTGGAATTGGCAGTGTGTGGCAGGGTAAGGAGGGGGGCGGAATTGGCAGTGTGTGGCAGGGTGAGGGGGGATGGAATTGGCAGTGTGTGGCAGGGTAAGGAGGGGGGCGGAATTGGCAGTGTGTGGCAGGGTGAGGGGGGATGGAATTGGCAGTGTGTGGCAGGGTGAGGGGGGGTGGAATTGGCAGGGTAAGGAGGGGGGCGGAATTGGCAGTGTGTGGCAGGGTAAGGAGGGGGGCGGAATTGGCAGGGTGAGGGGGGGTGGAATTGGCAGGGTAAGGAGGGGGGGGCGGAATTGGCAGTGTGACAGGGTGAGGGGGGGTGGAATTGGCAGTGTGTGGCAGGGTAAGGGGGTAGAATTGGCAGTGTGGCAGTGTAAGGAGGTGGGTGTGTGGAACTGGCAGTGTGTGGCAGGGTAAGGAGGGGGGATGCGGAATTGGCAGTGTGGCAGGGTAAGGGGGAGCGGAATTGGCAGTGTGTGGCAGGGTAAGGATGGGGGACGGAATTGGCAGTGTGTGGCAGGGTAAGGAGGGGGGGGTAGAATTGGCAGTGTGCGGCAGGGTAAGGAGGGGGGGTAGAATTGGCAGTGTGTGGCAGGGTAAGGAGGGGGGCAGAATTGGCAGGGTGAAGGAGGAGAGGCTGATGGCACTGCCACCATCCTACGTGAATGTTTGTCCAGTTTTATTTGCCGAGCATTGCTTATTGAAGCAGGTGTTACTTCAACAACCACTCCCTTTTTGCCGTTTGTTGCCTCACCTGATTTTAGCGGTGCCATGACACTTGGTGAAGTCTTGGTGCCCCCCTTCCCTCCCCCTCCCCCAGCATACGCCTCCCTCCTCCCCCTCAAAGCAAAATGCTGAAAACCTGAAATGAAGGCAGAAAATGCTGGGAATGCTCAGCGAACAGACAGCATCTATGGAGAGAGAAAGAAGCGTTAACATTTCATCCGAGATGTTAAAGTAAGAACTATGTGGAACATGGGATCAGTTTATTTATTTATTAAATAAAAAATTTAGAGTACCCAATGACCTTTTCCCAATTAAGGGGCAATTTAGTGCGGCCACTGCACCTCCCCTACACATCTTTGGGCTTTGGGGGTGAGACCCACGCAGACAAGGGGAGAATGTGCAAACTCCACACGGACAGTGACCCGGGGCCGGGATCGAATCCGGGTCATCAGTGCCGTGAGGCAGCAGTGCTAACCACTGTGTCACCGTGCCGCCTTGGGATCAGTTTTTATTTGAAAGAAAGATGCATTTGCATAACGCCTTTCACAACCATTGGACATCTCAATCGATTCACAATCAATAAAGCACTTTTGTAGTGTGGTCATTGTTATAATGTAGGATAACACTTTCAAAGACCCAGCACGGGCCTGATGGGCCGAATGGCCTGTACTGTATCATACTACAAATATAAGGGGGTCAGGAAACAAGTTTTTTTTCTCTTAAATTTAGAGTGCATAATTTGTTTTTTCAATTGAGGGGCAATTTAGCATGCCCAATCCACCTAACCTGCACACCTTTGGGTTGTGGGGGTGAGACCCAAGCAGACACGGGGAGAATGTGCAAAATCCACACAGACAGTCCAGAACAAAAGTAAAAGGGAAGTTGTGATTAAATGCTGATAGGAAAAAGTAAATGATAATGAAACAAATAAAGGAAAGAAAGGATCAAGAGGAGGCATAGATAGTTACAGCAGAGGAGGGTGGAAGCAGAGAAAATTTGGCAGAAGCAGAGCAGGATCTGGAGCCTAGAAATATGTCACGGAAAGATGGAGGGATCCCAGTGGTGGCGAGCACTGAATCTGTGAAATCAGATTTGATTACTCTGGAGTTACTCCACCTGTGGGGACATGAGTGCACTTGTGGTTCGTAATTGTAGTTGGCCGAACAGTTTGTTTCCTGACAGCGTAGCTTGGAAGCTGAGAATCCTGTTCTGTATCCACTGCCGCACCCTGGCGTCAGGCTCATCACCGTGCCCTGGCACAGGCTCGTCACCGCACCCTGGCGTCAGGCTCGTCTCCGTGCCCTGGCACAGGCTCATCACCGTGCCCTGGCACAGGCTCATCACCACACCCTGGCGTCAGGCTCATCACCGCATCCTGGCACAGGCTCATCACCGCACACTGGCACAGGCTCGTCACCGCGCCCTGGCACAGGCTCGTCACCGCACCCTGGCGTCAGGCTCATCACCGCACCCTGGCACAGGCTCATCTCCGTGCCCTGGCACAGGCACATCACCGCACCCTGGCGTCAGGCTCATCACCGCACCCTGGCGTCAGGCTCATCTCCGTGCCCTGGCACAGGCGCGTCAACGTGCCCTGGCACAGGCTTGTCACCGTGCCCTAGCGTCAGGCTCATCACCGTGCCCTGGCACAGGCTCATTACCGCACACTAGCACAGGCTCATCACCACACCCTGGCACAGGCTCATCACCGTGCCCTGGCACAGGCTTGTCACCGTGCCCTAGCGTCAGGCTCATCACCGTGCCCTGGCACAGGCTGATCACCGCACACTGGCACAGGCTTATCACCACACCCTGGCACAGGCTCATCACTTTGCCCTGGCACAGGCTCATCACCGCACACTGGCACAGGCTCATCACCACACCATGGCACAGGCTCATCACTTTGCCCTGGCACAGGCTCATCACCGTGCCCTGGCACAGGCTCATCACCATGCCCTGGCACGGGCTTGTCACCGAACTCTGGCGTCAGGCTCATCTCCGTGCCCTGGCACAGGCTCACCGCTGCCCCGTGGTGCCTGGCTGTTCACCCACTTCCTTTCCTGAGGTGCTGTCTCCTCTTTGGTGTAAATTCCATACACACTCAGAGGCCCTCATGCTAGGTGCTGTTCTTCCTGTGTGAACACAGGTAGTGAGTAATGACGGATTGTTCAGTCATGAGGTGCATCATCGCTGAGTCCAATTTAGCCCTTGCCCAATGTACCCCTTCCAGCAATGATGATCAGCACCAGGAACTCTGACTGATAGTTTCCTTTACAATTTATCTTCTTTAATATGGGTCCTATAAAATCCCCTTCCAATATTCCCAGGATGTGCTAATGGAAGTCAGAAATGAGCATTCCTTCACATGGTTGATGTGTATATGGATGTCCAAAGGTGCCACACCGTGGATTTGGCAGTAAAGCTGAAGTTCGTTGACTATGAGGACTTATGGCAGCACAAATACAAATTGCGTGCGGGAAAGTCTGTGGGGGCGAGCACTTGTTTATTTGGACTGGTGGATAGATATACAGTGGGCAGAGGTCTCTACGATGATCACTGCTTTCTTAATCGATATTAAATCACCAAGAGTGGGGTGTGTGGGGGGCAACTTCAAAAGTTGTAAATGACACAAAATTTGTATGTCCTGTGAAGTGTGAGGAACAGTAATAGACTTCGAAAGGACATAGGCTGGTGGAATGGGCGGACAGGTGGCAGGTGAAGGGTGAAGCAATTCGTTGTGATGGGAAGAATGAGGGGAGGCAATAACATTCTCAACGTCGTGCAAGGCGATTTGGGGTCTGCTCTCGAGTTTCAGTTAAACTTAATGAACAAATAGTCAACACCTCAAAGAAACTTGAAAGGAAACCTATCAAAATTACATCAAAATGTTGCTTTGGGGATGGATGAAACACTCCAGCCCCAAGAATACCCACTAGTCAGGGAAGGCCTCAAATGTACCAGTGGAGGATGGGGGCTCCCTCTCTCGGGACCCCCAGGCGTGGGCATAACTACAGAAGAGAGGCAGACCCTCTCAACCGCCTGGAGCAGTTTATGGCCACCGTGGCCAAGAGCAGATTAATGAGGAGCTCCCTGCCCCTCTCCCAATAAAAAACCCAAAAGGCTCAGTGAATAAATAAATGTGCTACCTGGTGCGGAACTAAATATTCAGGCTGGAAGGTCCAAACATTGAAATCTTGCCAGTACAGAGTGAACTGGGCTGGGCGGCAGTGGCGGCGACAGTTAGCCTTGGGTTCAGGAGAAAGTGGAAAGGAGCCTGGGTTCAGTAAGACTGCCGTACAATGAGCAAGAGCAGGGTGATTGATGTATGATAGCCTATAGCGCGCAAAGGAATGGCCATTTGGCTCACAAACGGATGGGCTATTGAGGGATGATTAACCAGCCCGAGTGTGATACCCCACCCTCTCGCTGGGTAAAGGGAAGACTAACCACCCCAGGAAGAATCCACAGGGAGAAAGTGGATTTTGAGGAATGCTTGTGTATTGGAGAGTGAGTTATTACCTATTGTACCTACACTGCAGAGAAGGAAAATGAAGTTTGGAGAGAAAAGCTATTGAGTTACAAGTGAGGGCATTGTGCTGAGGAAAGATTCCATTAGCATTGCTTTGAAATGAATGAATCACCTGCTCGATTAAAGGAAATCTGATCGAAACATTTACTTCAGCGAACAAAGGCAAATTTATGGAGTTGTCAGTTCCCAACAGCCTGTAGTAAAAATCTTGGCACAGGTTTGGATTAATATGGACGCAAACGTCCGACTCTCCGTGTTTATCTGGTACCATCGCTGCTCATACCAGTGTGGCCGTGATGCAGATTGGCGCCAAGATCAGCAGGGCACCAGGTGGGTTCACAGTGCCAGGGCTTGGGGTGGGGGGAAATCCTTGAGTCAGAATCTCCCTGATCAGCTGTCGGCAGAGTTTTTGCAGCCAATGAGGTGAACCACTTGTCTGTCAGGAATCAGAAAACAAGGAGGTCAGAAGGTGGACGTCTGAGGCTGGGAGGGACCTTTCCACAGCTTTCGTCACAAATCAGTACATTCTGCCGCCAGGGCGGTGGGGTTGCCTGCACTCAGAACCAGCACGCAGGTTGGACTCTTCCTTTCCCATAACTCCCGAGTGAAAGGTCAAAGCACCACAGCATAGGATGTCAAAGATGCGCTGGGGAATACCTCTTGGAAGTTTACAGGTAAGGATTTGCACCGCAATTGCCCAGAAAGACAAACCTCCCCTGGACAATTGCCCTGCTCTGCAAACTATCTGATCAAGTATTCAAATTACTAGCTTCGACTAATTACGCCAGTTACTCTGAAAAAGTTAGAAGAATTAAAACCTCTTCTAACTTTGGGGAACTGTTGGAAAGACCCAGGTCAATCCCCGCATGGGTCTCCCCCGCATCTTGAACCCCACAAGAAATCTTCAGACCCACTAACACGCGGTCCCAACCCAACCTGACTCGCAGACCCAATCCCCCCACAGACCTCACCCTGAACCACAGACCCAATCCCCCCACAGCCCTCACCCTGACCCACAGACCCAATCCCCCCACAGCCCTCACCCTGACCCACAGACCCAATCCCCCCACAGCCCTCACCCTGACCCACAGACTCAATCCCTCCACAGCCCTCACCCTGACCCACAGACCCAATCCCCCCACAGCCCACACCCTGACCCACAGACCCAATCCCCCCACAACCCTCACCCTGACCCACAGACCCAATCCCCCCACAGCCCTCACCCTGACCCACAGACCCAATCCCTCCACAGCCCTCACCCTGACCCACAGACCCAATCCCCCCACAGCCCTCACCCTGACCCACAGACCCAATCCCTCCACAGCCCTCACCCTGACCCACAGACCCAATCCCCCCACAGCCCTCACCCTGACCCACAGACCCAATCCCCCCACAGCCCTCACCCTGACCCACAGACCCAATCCCCCCACAGCCCTCATCCTGACCCACAGACCCCATCCTACCACAGCCCTCACCCTGACCCACAGACCCAATCCCCCCACACCCTTCACCCTGACCCACAGACCCAATCCCCCCACAGCTCTCACCCTGACCCACAGACCCCATCCTCCCACAGCCCTCACCCTGACCCACAGACCCAAACCCCCCACAGCCCTCACCCTGACCCACAGACTCGACCCAATCCCCCCACAGCCCTCACCCTGACCCACAGACCCAATCCCCCCACAGCCCTCACCCTGACCCACAGACCCGACCCAATCCCCCCACAGCCCTCACCCTGACCCACAGACCAAATCCCCCCACAGCCCTCACCCTGACCCTCACACCGACCCAATCCCCCAGAGACCTCACCCTGACCCACAGACCCGACCCAATCCCCCCACAGCACTCACCCTGACCCACAGACCCGACCCAATCCCCCCACAGCCCTCACCCTGACCCACAGACCCAATCCCCCCACAGCCCTCACCCTGACCCTCACACCGACCCAATCCCCCAGAGACCTTACCCTGACCCACAGACCCGACCCAAACCCCCCACAGCCCTCACCCTGACCCACAGACCCGACCCAAACCCCCCACAGCCCTCACCCTGACCCACAGACCCAATCCCCCCACAGCCCTCACCCTGACCCACAGACCCGACCCAATCCCCCCACAGCCCTCACCCTGACCCACAGACCCAATCCCCCCACAGCCCTCACCCTGACCCACCGACCCAATCCCCCCACAGCCCTAACCCTGAACCACAGACCCAATCCCCCCACAGCCCTCACCCTGACCCACAGACCCAATCCCCCCACAGCCCTCACCCTGACCCACAGACCCAATCCCCCCATAGCCCTCACCCTGACCCACAGACCCAATCCCCCCACAGCCCTCACCCTGACCCACAGACCGAATCCCCCCCACAGCCCTCACCCTGACCCACAGACCCAATCCCCCCACAGCCCTCACCCTGACCCACAGACCCGACCCAATCCCCCCACAGCCCTCACCCTGACCCACAGACCCAATCCCCCCACAGCCCTCACCCTGACCCACCGACCCAATCCCCCCACAGCCCTAACCCTGAACCACAGACCCAATCCCCCCACAGCCCTCACCCTGACCCACAGACCCAATCCCCCCACAGCCCTCACCCTGACCCACAGACCCAATCCCCCCATAGCCCTCACCCTGACCCACAGACCCAATCCCCCCACAGCCCTCACCCTGACCCACAGACCGAATCCCCCCCAAAGCCCTCACCCTGACCCACAGACCCAATCCCCCCACAGCCCTCACCCTGACCCACAGACCCAATCCCCCACAGCCCTCACCCTGACCCATAGACCCAATCACCCCACAGCCCTCACCCTGACCCACAGACCCAATCCCCCCACAGCCCTCACCCTGACCTACAGACCCAATCCCTCCACAGCCCTCACCCTGACCCACAGACCCAATCCCCCCACAGCCCTCACCCTGACCCACAGACCCAATCCCCCCACAGCCCTCACCCTGACCCACAGACCCAATCCCCCCACAGCCCTCACCCTGACCCACAGACCCAATCCCCCCACAGCCCTCACCCTGACCCACAGACCCAATCCCCCCACAGCCCTCACCCTGACCCATACACCCAGCCCAATCCCCCCATAGCCCACACCCTGACCCACAGACCCAATCCCCCCACAGCCCTCACCCTGACCCATACACCCGGCCCAATCCCCCCACAGCCCTCACCCTGACCCACAGACCCCATCCTCCCACAGCCCTCACCCTGACCCACAGACCCAATCCCCCCACAGCCCTCACCCTGACCCACAGACCCAATCCCCCACAGCCCTCACCCTCACCCACAGACCCAATCCCCCCACAGCCCTCACCCTGACCCACAGACCCAATCCCCCCACAGCCCTCACCCTCACCCACAGACCCAATCCCCCCACAGCCCTCACCCTGACCCACAGACCCAATCCGCCCACAGCCCTCACCCTGACACACAGACCCGACCCAATCCCCCCACAGCCCTCACCCTGACCCACAGACCCAATCCCCCACAGCCCTCACCCCGACCCACAGACCCAATCCCCCCACAGCCCTCACCCTGACCCACAGACCCAGTCCCCCCACAGCCCTCACCCTCACCCACAGACCCAATCCCTCCACAGCCCTCACCCTGACCCACAGACCCAATCCCCCCACAGCCCTCACCCTCACCCACAGACCCGACCCAATCACCCCACAGCCCTCACCCTGACCCACAGACCCAATCCCCCCACAGCCCTCACCCTGACCCACAGACCCAATCCCCCCACAGCCCTCACCCTGACCCACAGACCCAGTCCCCCCACAGCCCTCACCCCGACCCATAGACCCAATCACCCCACAGCCCTCACCCTGACCCACAGACCCCATCCTCCCACAGCCCTCACCCTGACCCACAGACCGAATCCCCCCACAGCCCTCACCCTGACCCACAGACCCAATCCCCCCACAGCCCTCACCCTGACCCACAGACCGAATAACCCCCACAGCCCTCACCCTGACCCACAGACCCAATCCCCCCACAGCCCTCACCCTGACCCACAGACCCAATCCCCCCACAGCCCTCACCCTGACCCATACACCCGGCCCAATCCCCCCACAGCCCTCACCCTGACCCACAGACCCAATCCCCCCACAGCCCTCACCCTCACCCACAGACCCAATCCCCCCACAGCCCTCACCCTGACCCACAGACCCAATCCCCCCACAGCCCTCACCCTGACCCACAGACCCAATCGCCCCACAGCCCTCACCCTGACCCACAGACCAAATCCCCCCACAGCCCTCACCCTGATCCACAGACCCAATCCCCCACAGCCTTCACCCTGACCCACAGACCCGACCCAATCCCCCCACAGCCCTCACCCTGACCCACAGACCCAATCCCCCCACAGCCCTCACCCTGACCCACAGACCCAATCCCCCACAGCCTTCACCCTGACCCACAGACCCAACCCAATCCCCCCACAGCCCTCACCCTGACCCACAGACCCAATCCCCCCACAGCCCTCACCCTGACCCACAGACCCAATCCACCCACAGCCCTCACCCTGACCCACAGACCCAATCCCCCCACAGCCCTCACCCTGACCCACAGACCCAATCCCCCCACAGCCCTCACCCTGACCCACAGACCCAATCCCCCCACAGCCCTCACCCTGACCCACAGACCCAATCCCCCCACAGCTCTCACCCTGACCCACAGACCCAATCCCCCCACAGCCCTCACCCTGACCCACAGACCCAGTCCCCCCACAGCCCTCACCCTGATCCACAGACCCGACCCAATCCCCCCCCACAGCCTTCACCCTGACCCACAGACCCAACCCAATCCCCCCACAGCCCTCACCCTGACCCACAGACCCAATCCCCCCACAGCCCTCACCCTGACCCACAGACCCAATCCCCCCACAGCCCTCACCCTGACCCACAGACCCAATCCCCCCACAGCCCTCACCCTGACCCACAGACCCAATCCCCCCACAGCCCTCACCCTGACCCACAGACCCAATCCCCCCACAGCCCTGACCCTGACCCACAGACCCAATCCCCCCACAGCCCTCACCCTGACCCACAGACCCAATCCCCCCACAGCCCTCACCCTGACCCATAGACCCAATCCCCCCACAGCCCTCACCCTGACCCACAGACCCGACCCAATCCCCCCACGGCCCTCACCCTGACCCACAGACCCAATCCCCCCACAGCCCTCACCTTGACCCACAGACCCGACCCAATCCCCCAGAGACCTCACCCTGACCCACAGACCGAATCCCCCCCACAGCCCTCACCCTGACCCACAGACCCAATCCCCCCACAGCCCTCACCCTGACCCACAGACCCAATCCCCCCACAGCCCTCACCCTGACCCACAGACCCAATCCCCCCACAGCCCTCACCCTGACCCACAGACCCAATCCCCCCCACAGCCCTCACCCTCACCCACAGACCCGACCCAATCCCCCCACAGCCCTCACCCTGACCCACAGACCCAATCCCCCCACAGCCCTCACCCTGACCCACAGACCAAATCCCCTACAGCCCTCACCCTGACCCACAGACCCAATCCCCCCACAGCCCTGACCCTGACCCTCACACCGACCCAATCCCCCCACAGCTCTCATCCTGACCCACAGACCCAATCCCCCCACAGCCCTCACCCTGACCCACAGACCCAATCCCCCCACAGCCCTGACCCTGACCCACAGACCCAATCGCCCCACAGCCCTCACCCTGACCCACAGACCCAATCCCTCCACACCCTCACCCTGACCCACAGACCCAATCCCTCCACAGCCCTCACCCTGACCCACAGACCCAATCCCCCCACAGCCCTCACCCTGACCCACAGACCGAATCCCCCCCCACAGCCCTCACCCTGACCCTCACACCGACCCAATCCCCCCACAGCCCTCACCCTGACCCATAGACCCAATCCCCCCACAGCCCTCACCCTGACCTACAGACCCAATCCCCCCACAGCCCTCACCCTGACCCACAGACCCAATCCCCTCCCAGCCCTCACCCTGACCCACAGACCCAATCCCCCCACAGCCCTCACCCTGACCCACAGACCCAATCCCCCCACAGCCCTCACCCTCACCCACAGACCCAATCCCCCCACAGCCCTCACCCTGACCCACAGACCCAATCTCTCCACAGCCCTCACCCTGACCCACAGACCCAATCCCCCGACAGCCCTCACCCTGACCCACAGACCCAATCCCCCCACAGCTCTCACACTGACCCACAGACCCAATCCCTCCACAGCCCTCACCCTGACCCATACACCCGACCCAATCCCCCCACAGCCCTCACCCTGACCCACAGACCCAATCCCCCCACAGCCCTCACCCTGACCCATACACCCGACCCAATCCCCCCACAGCCCTCACCCTGACCCACAGACCCAATCCCCTACAGCCCTCACCCTGACCCACAGACCCAATCCCTCCACAGCCCTCACCCTGACCCACAGACCCAATCCCTCCACAGCCCTCATCCTGACCCTCACACCGACCCAATCCCCCCACAACCCTCACTCTGACGCACAGACCCAATCCCCCCACAGCCCTCACCCTGACCCACAGACCCAATCCCCCCACAGCCCTCACTCTGACCCATAGTCCCGACCCAATCCCCCCACAGCCCTAACCCTAACCCACAGACCCAATCCCCCCACAGCCCTCACCCTGACCCACAGACCCAATCCCCCCAGAGCCCTCACCCTGACCCATGGACCAAATCCCCCCCACAGCCCTCACCCTGACCCACAGACCCAATCCCCCCACAGCCCTCACCCTGACCCACAGACTGAATCCCCCCCACAGCCCTCACCCTGACCCACAGACCCAATCCCCCCACAGCCCTCACCCTGACCCTCACACCGACCCAATCCCCCCACAGCTCTCATCCTGACCCACAGTCCCAATCCCCCCACAGCCCTAACCCTGACCCACTGACCCAATCCCTCTACAGCCCTCACCCTGACCCATAGACCCAATCTCTCCACAGCCCTCACCCTGACCCATAGACCCAATCCCCCCACAGCCCTCACCCAGACCCATGGACCCAATCCCCCCACTGCCCTCACCCTGACCCATGGACCCGACCCAAACCCCTCACAGCCTTCACCCTGACCCATAGACCCAATCCCCCCACAGCCCTCACCCAGACCCATGGACCCAATCCCCCCACTGCCCTCACCCTGACCCATGGACCCGACCCAAACCCCTCACAGCCCTCACCCTGACCCACAGACCCAATCCCCCCACAGCCCTAACACTGACCCTCACACCGAACTGTGCACCCGACCCTCTCCTTGACCCTCACCCCAAACAGCGGACCCGAACCCTAAGCCACAGGCCTGACTCCTCCTGACCCTCACCCCGAACAACTAACCCGACCCTCCCCTGATTCAAACTACTGAATCAACCCCCTGACCCTCACCCCAAACTGCGGACCTGGTTGCTCCCGACCTTCACCCAGAAGAGACGACCTGACCCGAACCCCTGACCCTCACCCCAAGCTGTGGACCCAACCCAACACCTCCCCCCTCTGACCTGAGCTGTGGACCTGACCCCCACCACCCTTAACCCAAACCGCGGACTCCACCCCACACCGCTCTCCCTGATCCTCATTTTTAACCTTAGACCTGACCCCTCCACCTTGCCCGCACCCTGAATCACAGACCGAACCCGATCCCCCAACTCAACCCACAGACCTGACAAGTGGACCCAACCCAATCTAACCTGCGGACCTGACCTGACCCCCCCAACCCTCACCTTAACCCCAGACCAGACCCGATCCCCCTGCGACGTGTAATGTTCAGTGTTGTGGCCGTGGTAAAGATGCACACAGAACAACTAGTTCTTTGACTAGTAAGATAGTTTATTAACAAAATGAACACGTGGAGAGATAACTGATGAACTATGATACAAATGGTAACGAATGATTGAATTCAGTGAATTCTCCCGGAGCTACCTCTAGTGTGACTGTCCTCTGGTACGACTTACTACTAACTGCCGGATCTCTGGAGTCACATGGTGGATCTCTATCACCACCTGCTGGTTAGAGGTCATATCGTTAACTATATACATTAATATATAACTCTCTACATTACTGTGAACATGCATATCACCACATCCTCGTTTCTTTGGAAGTGTTAACATTTACAAATGTAACTGCGTTACAAAACATGATCTGCGTATTTTTTGAAGTGTTCCCCATGAACACAGTTTATTACACATTTAGCCTTTCAGATTAACAACATTTGTTGGTCTTCTGAACCTTCACCTAATACTGGACCTTGTTTCATTTTTTGAAAGGCTGGTTTTCTGGTTGGTCTTTGATTCACCAACTCTTTCAGCCTTTTGAAGCGATGCTTCCTATCCGTGTATGTTCTTGTATATTGGCCTGACTGCCGATGCCTGTGTCTTCACTTTCACGGCCGCTACCCAGTCGACCATCTGTCCCCGCGAATCTTCTCTTACCCGTCCTTATCTTTTTGTCAATCAGCTCCTTCCTTCTCCTTTACTTCTTAGCTTTAGTGACATCATCCATGAAGTTGGTGCAGTTCACACTCACATCGGCCTGTGCACCTAGTGCATCCTGCTTGCTTCAGGCTTCAACAGAGGGATTAGCTATTTCTGGATCCATTGCCACAATGGTTTCTTCTGGATCTTTTGCAGCAGGAGCAGCTTTTGTATCGTCTCCTGTCGTAGCTGTTTGTGGATCTGCTGCTGTAATAGCTGTCTCTGGATCTTCTGCTATAATAGCTGTTTCTGGATCTGCTGCTGGAATAGCTGTCTCTGGATCGGCTGCTATAATAGCTCTTTCTGGATCTGCTGCTATAGTAGCTGTTTCTGGATCTGCTGCTGTAATAGCTGTTTCTGGATCTGCTGCTATAATATCTGTCTCTGGATCTGCTGCTATAATAGCTGTTTCTGGATCTGCTGCTATAATAGCTGTTTATGGACCTGCTGCTGTAATAGCTGTTTCTGGATCTGCTGCTGTAATAGCTGTCTCTGGATCTGCTGCTATAATAGTTGTCTCTGGATCTGCTGCTATAATAGCTGTCTCTGGATCTGCTGCTACAATAGCTGTCTCTGGATCTGCTGCTGTAATAGCTGTCTCTGGATCTGCTGCTATAATAGCTGTCTCTGGATCTGCTGCTATAATAGCTGTCTCTGGATCTGCTGCTGTAATAGCTGTTTCTGGATCTGCTGCTATAATAGCTGTTTATAGACATGCTGCTGTAATAGCTGTTTCTGGATCTGCTACTGTAATAGCTGTCTCTGGATCTGCTGCTATAATAGTTGTCTCTGGATCTGCTGCTATAATAGCTGTCTCTGGATCTGCTGCTATAATAGCTGTCTCTGGATCTGCTGCTACAATAGCTGTCTCTGGATCTGCTGCTGTAATAGCTGTTTCTGGATCTGCTGCTATAATAGCTGTCTCTGGATCTGCTGCTGTAATAGCTGTCTCTGGATCTGCTGCTGTAATAGCTGTCTCTGGATCTGCTGCTGTAATAGCTGTCTCTGGATCTGCTGGCTATAATATCTGTTTCTGGATCTGCTGCTATAATAGCTGTTTCTGGATCTGCTGCTGTAATAGCTGTCTCTGGATCTGCTGCTGTAATAGCTGTCTCTGGATCTGCTGGCTATAATATCTGTTTCTGGATCTGCTGCTGTAATAGCTGGCTCTGGATCTGCTGCCGTAATAGCTGTCTCTGGATCTGCTGCTATAATAGCTGTTTCTGGATCTGCTGCTGTAATGGCTGTGTCTGGATCTGCTGCTATAATAGCTGTCTCAGGATCTGCTGCTCTAATAGCTGTCTCTGGACCCACTGCTATAATAGCTGTCTCTGGATGTGCTGCGATAATAGCTGTTTCTGGATCTGCTGCTATAATAGCTGTTTCTGGATCTGCTGCTATAATAGCTGTTTCTGGATCTTCTGCTATAATAGCTGTTTCTGGATCAGCTGCTATAATAGCTTTCTCAGTATCTGCTGCTATTATGGCTGTCTCTGGATATGCTGCTCTCCAAGCTGTCTCAAGATCTGCTCCTATAATACCTGTTTCTGGATCTGCTGCTGTAATAGCTGTCTCTGGATCTGCTGTTATGATAGCTGTCTCTGGTTCCGCTGCTATAATAGCTGTCTCTAGATCTGCTGCTATAATAGCTGTCTCTGGATCCGCTGCTATAATAGCTGTTTCTGGATCTTCTGCTATAAAAGCTGTCTCTGAATCTGCTGCTATAATAGCTGTTTCTGGATCTGCTGCTACAATAGCCGTCTCTGGATCTTCTGCTATAAAAGCTGTCTCTGAATCTGCTGCTATAATAGCTGTCTCTGGATCTTCTGCTATAATAGCTGTTTCTGGATCTGCTGCTATAATAGCTGTCTCTAGATCTGCTGCTATAATAGCTGCTTCTGGATCTGCTGCTATAATAGCTGTCTCTAGATCTGCTGCTGTAATAGCTGTTTCTGGATCTGTTGCTATAATAGCTGTTTCTGGATCTGCTGCTATAATAGCTGTTTCTGGATCTTCTGCTATAATAGCTGTCTCTGGATCTGCTGCTATAATAGCTGTCTCTGGATCTGCTGCTATAATAGCTGTCTCCGGATCTTCTGCTATAATAGCTGTCTCTGGATCCGCTGCTATAATAGCTGTCTCTGGATCTGCTGCTATAATAGCTGTTTCTGGATCTCCTGCTATGATAGCTGTTTCTGGATCTTCTGCTATAATAGCTGTTTCTGGAACTGCTGCTATAATAGCTGTTTCTGGATCTGCTGCTATAATAGCTGTTTCTGGATCTTCTGCTATAATAGCTGTTTCTGGATCTGCTGCTTTAATAGCTGTTTCTGGATCTGCTGCAATAATAGCTGTTTCAGGATCTGCTGCTATAATAGCTGTTTCTGGATCTGCTGCTATCATAGCTGTTTCTGGATCTTCTGCTATAATAGCTGATTCTGGATCTGCTGCTATAATAGCTGTTTCTGGATCTGCTGCTATAGTAGCTGTTTCTGGATCTTCTGCTATAATAGCTGTTACTGGATCTGCTGCAGTAATAGCTGTTTCTGGATCTGCTGCTATAATAGCTTTCTCAGTATCTGCTGCTATTATAGCTGTCTCTGGATCTGCTGCTCTCATAGCTGTCTCAAGATCTGCTGCTATAATAGCTGTTTCTGGATCTGCTGCTGTAATAGCTGTCTCTGGATCTGCTGCTGTAATAGCTGTTTCTGGATCTGGTGCTATAACAGCTGTCTCTGGATCTGCTGGTATAATAGCTGTCTCTCGATCTGCTGCTATAATAGCTGTTTCTGGATCTGCTGCTATAATAGCTCTCTCGAGATCTGCTGCTGTAATAGCTGTTTCTGGATCTGCTGCTATAATAGCTGTTTCTGGATCTGCTGCTATAATGGCTGTTTCTGGATCTTCTGCTATAATAGCTGTCTCTGGATCTGCTGCTATAATAGCTGTCTCTGGATCTGCTGCTATAATAGCAGTCTCCGGATCTTCTGCTATAATAGCTGTCTCTGGATCCGCTGCTATAATAGCTGTTTCTGGATCTGCTGCTATGATAGCTGTTTCTGGATCTTCTGCTATAATAGCTGTTTCTGGATCTGCTGCTATAATAGCTGTTTCTGGATCTGTTGCTATAATAGCTGTTTCTGGATCTTCTGCTATAATAGCTGTTTCTGGATCTGCTGCTATAATAGCTGTTTCTGGATCTGCTGCTATCGTAGCTGTTTCAGGATCTTCTGCTATAATAGCTGTTACTGGATCTGCTGCAGTAAGAGCTGTTTCTGGATCTGCTGCTATAATAGCTGTTTCTGGATCTTCTGCTATAATAGCTGTTTCTGGATCTGCTGCTATAATAGCTGTTTCTGGATCTGCTGCTATAGTAGCTGTTTCTGGATCTTCTGCTATAATAGCTGTTACTGGATCTGCTGCAGTAATAGCTGTTACTGGATCTGCTGCTATAATAGCTGTTTCTGGATCTTCTGCTATAATAGCTGTTTCTGGATCTTCTGCTATAATAGCTGCTTCTGGATCTGCTGCTATAATAGCTGTTTCAGGATCTGCTGCTATAATAGCTGTTTCTAGATCTGCTGCTATCATAGCTGTTTCTGGATCTTCTGCTATAATAGCTGTTTCTGGATCTGCTGCTATACTAGCTGTCTCTGGATCTGCTGCTATAGTAGCTGTTTCTGGATCACCTGCTATAATAGCTGTCTCTGGATCTGCTGCTTTGATAGCTGTTTCTGGATCTGCTGCTATAATAGCTGTTTCTGGATCTGCTGCTGTAATAGCTGTCTCTGGATCTGCTGTTATGATAGCTGTCTCTGGTTCCGCTGCTATAATAGCTGTTTCTGGATCTGCTGCTATAATAGCTGTCTCTACATCTGCTGCTATAATAGCTGTTTCTGGATCTGCTGCTATAATAGCTGTCTCTGGATCTTGTGCTATAATAGCTGTCTCTGGATCTGCTGTTATGATAGCTGTCTCTGGTTCCGCTGCTATAATAGCTGTCTCTAGATCTGCTGCTATAATAGCTGTCTCTGGATCCGCTGCTATAATAGCTGTCTCTGGATCTTCTGCTGCAATAGCTGTCTCTGGATCTGCTGCTATAATAGCTGTCTCTGGATCTGCTGCTATAATAGCCGTCTCTGGATCTTCTGCTATAATAGCTGTCTCTAGATCTGCTGCTATAATAGCTGCTTCTGGATCTGCTGCTATAATAGCTGTCTCTAGATCTGCTGCTGTAATAGCTGGCTCTGGATCTGCTGCCGTAATAGCTGGCTCTGGATCTGCTGCCGTAATAGCTGTCTCTGGATCTGCTGTTATAATAGCTGTTTCTGGATCTGCTGCTGCAATAGCTGTTTCTGGATCTGCTGCTGTAATGGCTGTGTCTGGATCTGCTGCTATAATAGCTGTCTCAGGATCTGCTGCTCTAATAGCTGTCTCTGAACCCACTGCTATAATAGCTGTCTCTGGATCTGCTGCGATAATAGCTGTTTCTGGATCTGCTGCTATAATAGCTGTTTCTGGATCTGCTGCTATAATAGCTGTTTCTGGATCTTCTGCTATAATAGCTGTTTCTGGATCAGCTGCTATAATAGCTTTCTCAGTATCTGCTGCTATTATAGCTGTCTCTGGATATGCTGCTCTCAAAGCTGTCTCAAGATCTGCTCCTATAATACCTGTTTCTGGATCTGCTGCTGTAATAGCTGTCTCTGGATCTGCTGTTATGATAGCTGTCTCTGGTTCCGCTGCTATAATAGCTGTCTCTAGATCTGCTGCTATAATAGCTGTCTCTGGATCCGCTGCTATAATAGCTGTCTCTGGATCTTCTGCTGCAATAGCTGTCTCTGGATCTGCTGCTATAATAGCTGTCTCTGGATCTGCTGCTACAATAGCCGTCTCTGGATCTTCTGCTATAAAAACTGTCTCTGAATCTGCTGCTATAATAGCTGTCTCTGGATCTTCTGCTATAATAGCTGTTTCTGGATCTGCTGCTATAATAGCTGTTTCTGGATCTGCTGCTATAATAGCTGTCTCTAGATCTGCTGCTATAATAGCTGCTTCTGGATCTGCTGCTATAATAGCTGTCTCTAGATCTGCTGCTGTAATAGCTGTTTCTGGATCTGCTGCTATAATAGCTGTTTCTGGATCTGCTGCTATAATAGCTGTTTCTGGATCTTCTGCTATAATAGCTGTCTCTGGATCTGCTGCTATAATAGCTGTCTCTGGATCTGCTGCTATAATAGCTGTCTCCGGATCTTCTGCTATAATAGCTGTCTCTGGATCCGCTGCTATAATAGCTGTCTCTGGATCTGCTGCTATAATAGCTGTTTCTGGATCTCCTGCTATGATAGCTGTTTCTGGATCTTCTGCTATAATAGCTGTTTCTGGATCTGCTGCTATAATAGCTGTTTCTGGATCTGCTGCTATAATAGCTGTTTCTGGATCTTCTGCTATAATAGCTGTTTCTGGATCTTCTGCTATAATAGCTGTTTCTGGATCTGCTGCTATAATAGCTGTTTCTGGATCTGCTGCTATAGTAGCTGTTTCTGGATCTGCTGCTATAATAGCTGTTACTGAATCTGCTGCAGTAATAGCTGTTTCTGGATCTGCTGCTATAATAGCTGTTTCTGGATCTGCTGCTATAATAGCTGTTTCTGGGTCTGCTGCTTTAATAGCTGTTTCTGGATCTGCTGCAATAATAGCTGTTTCAGGATCTGCTGCTATAATAGCTGTTTCTGGATCTGCTGCTATCATAGCTGTTTCTGGATCTTCTGCTATAATAGCTGTCTCTACATCTGCTGCTATAATAGCTGTTTCTGGATCTGCTGCTATAATAGCTGTCTCTGGATCTTGTGCTATAATAGCTGTCTCTGGATCTGCTGTTATGATAGCTGTCTCTGGTTCCGCTGCTATAATAGCTGTCTCTAGATCTGCTGCTATAATAGCTGTCTCTGGATCCGCTGCTATAATAGCTGTCTCTGGATCTTCTGCTGCAATAGCTGTCTCTGGATCTGCTGCTATAATAGCTGTCTCTGGATCTGCTGCTATAATAGCCGTCTCTGGATCTTCTGCTATAATAGCTGTCTCTAGATCTGCTGCTATAATAGCTGCTTCTGGATCTGCTGCTATAATAGCTGTCTCTAGATCTGCTGCTGTAATAGCTGGCTCTGGATCTGCTGCCGTAATAGCTGTCTCTGGATCTGCTGTTATAATAGCTGTTTCTGGATCTGCTGCTGTAATGGCTGTGTCTGGATCTGCTGCTATAATAGCTGTCTCAGGATCTGCTGCTCTAATAGCTGTCTCTGAACCCACTGCTATAATAGCTGTCTCTGGATCTGCTGCGATAATAGCTGTTTCTGGATCTGCTGCTATAATAGCTGTTTCTGGATCTGCTGCTATAATAGCTGTTTCTGGATCTTCTGCTATAATAGCTGTTTCTGGATCAGCTGCTATAATAGCTTTCTCAGTATCTGCTGCTATTATAGCTGTCTCTGGATATGCTGCTCTCAAAGCTGTCTCAAGATCTGCTCCTATAATACCTGTTTCTGGATCTGCTGCTGTAATAGCTGTCTCTGGATCTGCTGTTATGATAGCTGTCTCTGGTTCCGCTGCTATAATAGCTGTCTCTAGATCTGCTGCTATAATAGCTGTCTCTGGATCCGCTGCTATAATAGCTGTCTCTGGATCTTCTGCTGCAATAGCTGTCTCTGGATCTGCTGCTATAATAGCTGTCTCTGGATCTGCTGCTACAATAGCCGTCTCTGGATCTTCTGCTATAAAAACTGTCTCTGAATCTGCTGCTATAATAGCTGTCTCTGGATCTTCTGCTATAATAGCTGTTTCTGGATCTGCTGCTATAATAGCTGTCTCTAGATCTGCTGCTATAATAGCTGCTTCTGGATCTGCTGCTATAATAGCTGTCTCTAGATCTGCTGCTGTAATAGCTGTTTCTGGATCTGCTGCTATAATAGCTGTTTCTGGATCTGCTGCTATAATAGCTGTTTCTGGATCTTCTGCTATAATAGCTGTCTCTGGATCTGCTGCTATAATAGCTGTCTCTGGATCTGCTGCTATAATAGCTGTCTCCGGATCTTCTGCTATAATAGCTGTCTCTGGATCCGCTGCTATAATAGCTGTCTCTGGATCTGCTGCTATAATAGCTGTTTCTGGATCTGCTGCTATGATAGCTGTTTCTGGATCTTCTGCTATAATAGCTGTTTCTGGATCTGCTGCTATAATAGCTGTTTCTGGATCTGCTGCTATAATAGCTGTTTCTGGATCTTCTGCTATAATAGCTGTTTCTGGATCTGCTGCTATAATAGCTGTTTCTGGATCTGCTGCTATAGTAGCTGTTTCTGGATCTGCTGCTATAATAGCTGTTACTGAATCTGCTGCAGTAATAGCTGTTTCTGGATCTGCTGCTATAATAGCTGTTTCTGGATCTGCTGCTATAATAGCTGTTTCTGGGTCTGCTGCTTTAATAGCTGTTTCTGGATCTGCTGCAATAATAGCTGTTTCAGGATCTGCTGCTATAATAGCTGTTTCTGGATCTGCTGCTATCATAGCTGTTTCTGGATCTTCTGCTATAATAGCTGTTTCTGGATCTGCTGCTATAGTAGCTGTTTCTGGATCTTCTGCTATAATAGCTGTTACTGGATCTGCTGCAGTAATAGCTGTTTCTGGATCTGCTGCTATAATAGCTTTCTCAGTATCTGCTGCTATTATAGCTGTCTCTGGATCTGCTGCTCTCATAGCTGTCTCAAGATCTGCTGCTATAATAGCTGTTTCTGGATCTGCTGCTGTTATAGCTGTCTCTGGATCTGCTGCTGTAATAGCTGTCTCTGGATCTGCTACTATAATAGCTGTCTCAGGCTCTTCTGCTACTATAGCTGTCTCTGGATCTGCTGCTGTAATAGCTGTCGCTGGATCTGCTGCTATAATAGCTGTTTCTGGATCTGGTGCTATAACAGCTGTCTCTGGATCTGCTGGTATAATATCTGTCTCTGGATCTGCTGCCGTAATAGCTGTCTCTGGATCTGCTGCTATAATAGCTGTTTCTGGATCTGCTGCTGTAATGGCTGTGTCTGGATCTGCTGCTATAATAGCTGTCTCAGGATCTGCTGCTCTAATAGCTGTCTCTGGACCCACTGCTATAATAGCTGTCTCTGGATCTGCTGCGATAATAGCTGTTTCTGGATCTGCTGCTATAATAGCAGTTTCTGGATCTGCTGCTGTAATAGCTGTCTCTGGATCTGCTGCTGTAATAGCTGTCTCTGGATCTGCTACTATAATAGCTGTCTCAGGCTCTTCTGCTACTATAGCTGTCTCTGGATCTGCTGCTGTAATAGCTGTCGCTGGATCTGCTGCTATAATAGCTGTTTCTGGATCTGGTGCTATAACAGCTGTCTCTGGATCTGCTGGTATAATATCTGTCTCTGGATCTGCTGCTGTAATAGCTGGCTCTGGATCTGCTGCCGTAATAGCTGTCTCTGGATCTGCTGCTATAATAGCTGTCTCTGGATCTGCTACTATAATAGCTGTCTCTGGATCTGCTACTATAATAGCTGTCTCTGGATCTGCTGCTGTAATAGCTGTCTCTGGATCTGCTACTATAATAGCTGTCTCAGGCTCTTCTGCTACTATAGCTGTCTCTGGATCTGCTGCTGTAATAGCTGTCGCTGGATCTGCTGCTATAATAGCTGTTTCTGGATCTGCTGCTATAATAGCTGTTTCTGGATCTTCTGCTATAATAGCTGTTTCTGGATCAGCTGCTATAATAGCTTTCTCAGTATCTGCTCTATTATAGCTGTCTCTGGATCTGCTGCTCTCAAAGCTGTCTCAAGATCTGCTCCTATAATAGCTGTTTCTGGTTCTGCTGCTGTAATAGCTGTCTCTGGATCTGCTGCTGTAATAGCTGTCTCTGGATCTGCTGCTATAATAGCTGTCTCAGGATCTGCTGCTATAATAGCTGCCTCAGGACCTGCTGCTATAATAGCTGTCTCTGGATCAGCTGCTATAATAGCTGTCTCAGGATCTGCTGCTATAATAGCTGTTTCTGGATCTGCTGCTATAATAGCTGTCTCAGGATCTGCTGCTATAATAGCTGCCTCAGGATCTGCTGCTATAATAGGTGTCTCTGGATGTGCTGCTGTAATAGCTGTCTGTGGATCTGCTGCTATCATAGCTGTAGAGGGTTCCATCTCTGCTACTCCACTACTGGGCCGATATCTGGGGTTTGAGTATCTATGTGTGTCTCTCTCCAGCTGGCACTGAAACTTCAGAGGCCAGGGGATGCCGCACTGGGACACCTCCACGGAAGAGAGCACTGAATCAAGCCTGCCGTTTATCCCTAACCGGAAGCCTGAGGCTTATATCACACAGATATCCAGACCCCCACCAATGCCCAGGTGATTCTCTCTCTTGCCGGTGGTGCAACACCCACCCGGTTCCTTCTTCGCTGGAGTAGCTTTCCCAAGAGAGAGAATAGGACAGTGCTGTTTATTACCTAACCAGCAGCCTGTCCTGAGTGAACGGGTTCGAATCGTTCAAGATGACCCTAGATTCTCGACCCCGGAATTAAGGTGAGGAATATCTTAACAATGACTTGGTCAGAGATCGCTGGTGAGAGATTGAAGAATTGAAACGACTCCAATTATCAGCAAATCGAGGTTTATTGCAAAACCCAGGTCAAAATCATCAAACAGAAGAAGTTATAATACAATCTTAAACTCTAACACAAACTAAGTCTATTCAGGAAGTACTATAACGGACACAACGTAAAATCTTATTGTTACACAAGGTTAGCAATGGCACAAAACACAAATCAAGCCTCTGCCCCAAAGCCTCAACCACTATCAAAGTCAAGGGAGTTTTGCAAGCTGCTGCAGGGTACTTACGGTCACAGGCTGCGAGAGGTCAAGTCGAAGGTGGAGAGGTCAAGCCAAGAGACCCTCAATCGAAACACAGCCCCTTTTATATCCGTTTTACCTGGCTTTTTCCTGTGTTCGGCCAGCCCCTTTTGCATTGAATCCATAAGGTTTAAAGTTCCCGCTGGTCCTGCCCCCTTTGAGCCGGTCAGACCTGTCAAGATGGGAGTACCTCCCCTAGGTCCGCCTCCAGTCTGCTTTTTGAGATAATGAGGTTGAGCTCCCTTGTGAAGATTTTCAAAGTCTTCCATCTGCTCCGGAGATCGCTGCTATGTTGATGGGGTGTTGATTGGATTCTGCTCTGGTGGAGGCCAAGTCATTTACATCTGCATGGGGCTATGACCATCCCATTGTCCTGCTTGCAGGCAGGCCCCTTGTGTATTCCCGTGCCCCTTTGTCTGTGTTTTAATCTTATCTAGTTGTCTGGCTCCTTCTTCCTTGTAGCTCCTGGGGAGGGGGGGGGGTGGGGTTTGTAAATACCTATGCCCCTACTCGGCTCAGCGGACCAAGCCTGCTGGGAAATTTGGTTACGTTCCCTTGGCTGAAAAGTGTCCAGTTTACAGTCTCTGGGTTTTATTCTTGGGCAGTCCAAAAAGGGCCAAATTGCCCGAAAACCTTACGAGCTGTGTCCGGATCTTCTGCTATAATAGCTGTTTCTGGATCTTCTGCCATAATTGCTGTGTCTGGATCTGCTGCTATAATAGCTGTCTCAGGATCTGCTGCTATAATAGCTGTCTCTGGACCCGCTGCTACAATAGCTGTCTCTGGATCTGCTGCGATAATAGCTGTTTCTGGATCTGCTGCTATAATAGCTGTTTCTGGATCTGCTGCTATAATAGCTGATTCTGGATCTTCTGCTATAATAGCTGTCTCTGGATCTGCTGCAATAATAGCTGTCTCTGGGTCTGCTGCTATAATAGCTGTCTCTAGATCTGCTGCTATAATAGCTGTCTCAGGATCTGCTGCTATAATAGCTGTTTCTGGATCTGCTGCTATAATAGCTGTCTCAGGATCTGCTGCTATAATAGCTGCCTCAGGACCTGCTGCTATAATAGCTGTCTCTGGATCAGCTGCTATAATAGCTGTCTCAGGATCTGCTGCTATAATAGCTGTTTCTGGATCTGCTGCTATAATAGCTGTCTCAGGATCTGCTGCTATAATAGCTGCCTCAGGATCTGCTGCTATAATAGGTGTCTCTGGATGTGCTGCTGTAATAGCTGTCTGTGGATCTGCTGCTATCATAGCTGTAGAGGGTTCCATCTCTGCTACTCCACTACTGGGCCGATATCTGGGGTTTGAGTATCTGTGTGTGTCTCTCTCCAGCTGGCACTGAAACTTCAGAGGCCAGGGGATGCCGCACTGGGACACCTCCACGGAAGAGAGCACTGAATCAAGCCTGCCGTTTATCCCTAACTGGAAGCCTGAGGCTTATATCACACAGATATCCAGACCCCCACCAATGCCCAGGTGATTCTCTCTCTTGCCGGTGGTGCAACACCCACCCGGTTCCTTCTTCGCTGGAGTAGCTTTCCCAAGAGAGAGAATAGGACACTGCTGTTTATTACCTAACCAGCAGCCTGTCCTGAGTGAACGGGTTCGAATCGTTCAAGATGACCCTAGATTCTCGACCCCGGAATTAAGGTGAGGAATATCTTAACAATGACTTGGTCAGAGATCGCTGGTGAGAGATTGAAGAATTGAAACGACTCCAATTATCAGCAAATCGAGGTTTATTGCAAAACCCAGGTCAAAATCATCAAACAGAAGAAGTTATAATACAATCTTAAACTCTAACACAAACTAAGTCTATTCAGGAAGTACTATAACGGACACAACGTAAAATCTTATTGTTACACAAGGTTAGCAATGGCACAAAACACAAATCAAGCCTCTGCCCCAAAGCCTCAACCACTATCAAAGTCAAGGGAGTTTTGCAAGCTGCTGCAGGGTACTTACGGTCACAGGCTGCGAGAGGTCAAGTCGAAGGTGGAGAGGTCAAGCCAAGAGACCCTCAATCGAAACACAGCCCCTTTTATATCCGTTTTACCTGGCTTTTTCCTGTGTTCGGCCAGCCCCTTTTGCATTGAATCCATAAGGTTTAAAGTTCCCGCTGGTCCTGCCCCCTTTGAGCCGGTCAGACCTGTCAAGATGGGAGTACCTCCCCTAGGTCCGCCTCCAGTCTGCTTTTTGAGATAATGAGGTTGAGCTCCCTTGTGAAGATTTTCAAAGTCTTCCATCTGCTCCGGAGATCGCTGCTATGTTGATGGGGTGTTGATTGGATTCTGCTCTGGTGGAGGCCAAGTCATTTACATCTGCATGGGGCTATGACCATCCCATTGTCCTGCTTGCAGGCAGGCCCCTTGTGTATTCCCGTGCCCCTTTGTCTGTGTTTTAATCTTATCTAGTTGTCTGGCTCCTTCTTCCTTGTAGCTCCTGGGGAGGGGGGGGGGGGTTTGTAAATACCTATGCCCCTACTCGGCTCAGCGGACCAAGCCTGCTGGGAAATTTGGTTACGTTCCCTTGGCTGAAAAGTGTCCAGTTTACAGTCTCTGGGTTTTATTCTTGGGCAGTCCAAAAAGGGCCAAATTGCCCGAAAACCTTACGAGCTGTGTCCGGATCTTCTGCTATAATAGCTGTTTCTGGATCTTCTGCCATAATTGCTGTGTCTGGATCTGCTGCTATAATAGCTGTCTCAGGATCTGCTGCTGTGATAGCTGTCTCTGGATCTTCTACTATAATAGCTGTCTCAGGATCTGCTGCTGTGATAGCTGTCTCTGGATCTTCTGCTATAATAGCTGTCTCTGGATCTGCTGCTATAATAGCTGTTTCTGGATCTGCTGCTATAATAGCTGTCTCAGGATCTGCTGCTGTGATAGCGGTCTCTGGATCTGCTGCTCTAATAGCTGTCTCAGGATCAGCTGCTATTATAGCTGTCTCTGGATCTGCTGCTGTAATAGCTGTTTCTGGATCTGCTGCTATAATAGCTCTCTCTAGATCTGCTGCTGTAATAGATGTTTCTGGATCTTCTGTTATAATAGCTGTCTCTGCATCTGCTGCTATAATAGCTGTTGCTGGATCTTCTGTTATAATAGCTGTCTCTGGATCTGCTGCTATAATGGCGGTTTCTGGATCTGCTGCTATAATAGCTCTCTCTGGATCTGCTGCTACAATAGCTGTTTCTGGATCTTCTGCTACAATACCTGTTTCTGTATCTGCTGCTATAATAGCTGTTTCTGGATCTTCTGCTATCATAGCTGTTTCTGGATCTGCTGCTATAATAGCTGTCTCTGGACCTGCTGCTATAATAGCTGTCTCTGGATCTGCTGCTATAATCGCTGTCTCTGGATCTGCTGCTATAATATCTGTCTCTGCATCTGCTGCTATAATAGCTGTTTCTGGATCTGCTGCTATTATAGCTGTCTCTGGTCTGCTACTATAATAGCAGTCTCTGGATCTGCTGCTATAATATCTGTCTCTGGATCTGCTGCTATAATAGCTGTCTCTGGTCTGCTACTATAATAGCTGTCTCTGGATCTGCTGCTATAGTAGCTGTTTCTGGATCTGCTGCTATAATAGCTGTTTCTGGATCTGCTGCTGTAATAGCTGTTTCTGGATCTTCTGCTATCATAGATGTTTCTGGATCTGCTGCTATAATAGCTGTCTCAGGATCTGCTGCTATAATAGCTGTCTCTGGATCTGCTGCTGTAATAGCTGTTTCTGGATCTGCTGCTATCATAGCTGTCTCTGGATCTGCTGCTACAATAGCTGTTTCTGGATCTGCTGCTATAATAGCTGTCTCTGGATGTGCTGCTATAATAGCTTTCTCAGTATCTGCTGCTATTCTAGCTGTCTCTGGATCTGCTGCTATAATAGCTGTCTCAGGATCTGCTGCTATAATACCTGTCTCTGGATCTGCTGCTGTAATAGCTGTTTCTGGATCTGCTGCTGTAATAGGTGTCTGTGGATCTGCTGCTATAATAGCTGTCACTGGATCTGCTGCTGTAATAGCTGTCTGTGGATCTGCTGCTATAATAGCTGTCTCAGGATCTTCTGCTATTATCGCTGTCTCTGGTTCTGCTGCTGTAATAGCTGTTTCTGCATCTGCTGCTATAATTGCTGTTTCTGGATCTGCTGCTGCAATAGCTGTCTCTGGATCCGCTGCTATAAGAGCTGTCTCTGGATCTTCTGCTGTAATAGCTGTCTCAGGATCTGCAGCTATTATAGCTGTCTCTGGATCCGCTGCTAAAATAGCTGTCTCTGGATCTTCTGCTGCAATAGCTGTCTCTGGATCTGCTGCTATAATAGTTGTCTCTGGATCTTCTGCTATAAAACTGTCTCTGAATCTGCTGCTATAATAGCTGTCTCTGGATCTTCTGCTATAATAGCTGTTTCTGGATCTGCTGCTATAATAGCTGTTTCTCGATCTGCTGCTATAATAGCTGTCTCTGGATCTGCTGCTGTAATAGCTGTCTTTGGATCTGCTGCTATGATAGCTGTCCCTGGATCTGCTGCTATAATAGCTGTTTCTGGATCTGCTGCTATAATAGCTGTTTCTGGATCTGCTGCTGTAATAGCTGTCTCTGGATCTGCTGCTATAATAGCTCTTTCTGGATCTGCTGCTGTAATAGCTGTCTCTGGATCTGCTGCTATAATAGCTGTCTCTGGATCTGCTGCTATAATATCTGTCTCTGCATCTGCTGCTATAATAGCTGTTTCTGGATCTGCTGCTATTATAGCTGTCTCTGGTCTGCTACTATAATAGCAGTCTCTGGATCTGCTGCTATAATATCTGTCTCTGGATCTGCTGCTATAATAGCTGTCTCGGGTCTGCTACTATAATAGCTGTCTCTGGTCTGCTACTATAATAGCTGTCTCTGGATCCGCTGCTATAGTAGCTGTTTCTGGATCTGCTGCTATAATAGCTGTTTCTGGATCTGCTGCTGTAATAGCTGTTTCTGGATCTTCTGCTATCATAGATGTTTCTGGATCTGCTGCTATAATAGCTGTTTCTGGATCTTCTGCTATGATAGCTGTTTCTGGATCTGCTGCTGTAATAGCTGTTTCTGGATCTTCTGCTATAATAGCTGTTTCTGGATCTGCTGCTATAATAGCTGTCTCTGGATCTGCTGCTGTAATAGCTGTCTCTGGATCTGCTGCTGTAATAGCTGTCTCTGGATCTGCTGCTATTCTAGCTGTCTCTGGATCAGCTGCTATAATAGCTGTTTCTGGATCTGCTGCTATAATAGCTGTTTCTGGATCTGCTGCTATAATAGCTTTCTCAGTATCTGCTGCTATTCTAGCTGTCTCTGGATCTGCTGCTATAATAGCTGTCTCAGGATCTGCTGCTATAATAGCTGTCTCTGGATCTGCTGCTATAGTAGCTGTTTCTGGATCTGCTGCTATAATAGCTGTTTCTGGATCTGCTGCTATAATAGCTGTCTCTGGATCTTCTGCTATAATAGCTGTCTCTGGATCTGCTGCTATAATAGCTGTTTCTGGATCTGCTGCTGTAATAGCTGTTTCTGGATCTTCTGCTATCATAGATGTTTCTGGATCTGCTGCTATAATAGCTGTTTCTGGATCTTCTGCTATGATAGATGTTTCTGGATCTGCTGCTATAATAGCTGTTTCTGGATCTGCTGCTATAATAGCTGTCTCTGGATCTTCTGCTATAATAGCTGTTTCTGGATCTGCTGCTATAATAGCTGTTTCTGGATCTGCTGCTGTAATAGCTGTTTCTGGATCTTCTGCTATCATAGATGTTTCTGGATCTGCTGCTATAATAGCTGTTTCTGGATCTTCTGCTATGATAGCTGTTTCTGGATCTGCTGCTGTAATAGCTGTTTCTGGATCTTCTGCTATAATAGCTGTTTCTGGATCTGCTGCTATAATAGCTGTCTCTGGATCTGCTGCTGTAATAGCTGTCTCTGGATCTGCTGCTATTCTAGCTGTCTCTGGATCTGCTGCTATAATAGCTGTTTCTGGATCTGCTGCTATAATAGCTTTCTCAGTATCTGCTGCTATTCTAGCTGTCTCTGGATCTGCTGCTATAATAGCTGTCTCAGAATCTGCTGCTATAATAGCTGTCTCTGGATCTGCTGCTGTAATAGCTGTCTCTGGATCTGCTGCTGTAATAGCTGTCTCTGGATCTGCTGCTGTAATAGCTGTTTCTGGATCTGCTGCTGTAATAGCTGTCTGTGGATCTGCTGCTATAATAGCTGTCTCTGGATCTGCTGCTGTAATAGCTGTCTGTGGATCTGCTGCTATAATAGCTGTCTCAGGATCTTCTGCTATTATCGCTGTCTCTGGATCTGCTGCTGTAATAGCTGTTTCTGCATCTGCTGCTATAATTGCTGTTTCTGGATCTGCTGCTGCAATGGCTGTCTCAGGATCTGCTGCTATTATAGCTGTCTCTGGATCCGCTGCTATAATAGCTGTCTCTGGATCTTCTGCTGCAATAGCTGTCTCTGGATCTGCTGCTATAATAGCTGTCTCTGGATCTGCTGCTATAATACTTGTCTCTGGATCTTCTGCTATAAAACTGTCTCTGAATCTGCTGCTATAATTGCTGTTTCTGGATCTGCTGCTGCAATAGCTGTCTCTGGATCTGCTGCTGCAATGGCTGTCTCAGGATCTGCTGCTGTAATAGCTGTCTTTGGATCTGCTGCTATGATAGCTGTCTCTGGATCTGCTGCTATAATAGCTGTTTCTGGATCTGCTGCTATAATAGCTGTTTCTGGATCTTCTGCTATAATAGCTGTTTCTGGATCTGCTGCTATAATAGCTCTTTCTGGATCTGCTGCTGTAATAGCTGTCTCTGGATCTGCTGCTATACTAGCTGTCTCTGGATCCGCTGCTATAATAGCTGTTTCTGGATCTGCTGCTATAATAGCTGTCTCTGGATCTTCTGCTATAATAGCTGTTTCTGGATCTGCTGCTATAATAGCTGTTTCTGGATCTGCTGCTATAATAGCTGTCTCTGGATCTTCTGCTATAATTGCTGTCTCTGGATCTGCTGCTATAATAGCTGTTTCTGGATCTGCTGCTATACTAGCTGTCTCTGGATCCGCTGCTATAATAGCTGTCTCTGGATCTGCTGCTATAATAGCTGTCTCTGGATCTTCTGCTATAATAGCTGTTTCTGGATCTGCTGCTATAATAGCTGTTTCTGGATCTGCTGCGGTAATAGCTGTCTCTGGATCCGCTGCTATAATAGCTGTCTCTGGATCTGCTGCGATAATAGCTGTTTCTGGATCTGCTTCTATAATAGCTGTTTCTGGGTCTGCTGCTGTCATTGCTGTTTCTGGATCTGCTGCTATAATAGCTGTCTCTGGATCTGCTGCTATAATAGCTGTCTCTGGATCTGCTGCTATAATAGCTGTCTCTGGATCTTCTGCTATAATAGCTGTCTCTGGATCCGCTGCTATCATAGCTGTCTCTGGATCTGCTGCTATAATAGCTGTTTCTGGATCTCCTGCTATAATAGCTGTTTCTGGATCTGCTGCTTTGATAGCTGTTTCTGGATCTTCTGCTATAATAGCTGTTTCTGGATCTGCTGCTATAATAGCTGTTTCTGGATCTGCTGCTATAATCGCTGTTTCTGGATCTGCTGCTGTTATAGCTGTTTCTGGATCTTCTGCTATCATAGATGTTTCTGGATCTGCTGCTATAATAGCTGTTTCTGGATCTTCTGCTATGATAGATGTTTCTGGATCTGCTGCTATAATAGCTGTTTCTGGATCTGCTGCTATAATAGCTGTCTCTGGATCTTCTGCTATAATAGCTGTTTCTGGATCTGCTGCTATAATAGCTGTTTCTGGATCTGCTGTTGTAATAGCTGTTTCTGGATCTTCTGCTATCATAGATGTTTCTGGATCTGCTGCTATAATAGCTGTTTCTGGATCTTCTGCTATGATAGCTGTTTCTGGATCTGCTGCTGTAATAGCTGTTTCTGGATCTTCTGCTATAATAGCTGTTTCTGGATCTGCTGCTATAATAGCTGTCTCTGGATCTGCTGCTGTAATAGCTGTCTCTGGATCTGCTGCTATTCTAGCTGTCTCTGGATCTGCTGCTATAATAGCTGTTTCTGGATCTGCTGCTATAATAGCTTTCTCAGTATCTGCTGCTATTCTAGCTGTCTCTGGATCTGCTGCTATAATAGCTGTCTCAGGATCTGCTGCTATAATAGCTGTCTCTGGATCTGCTGCTGTAATAGCTGTCTCTGGATCTGCTGCTGTAATAGCTGTCTGTGGATCTGCTGCTATAATAGCTGTCTCTGGATCTGCTGCTGTAATAGCTGTCTGTGGATCTGCTGCTATAATAGCTGTCTCAGGATCTTCTGCTATTATCGCTGTCTCTGGATCTGCTGCTGTAATTGCTGTTTCTGGATCTGCTGCTATAATTGCTGTTTCTGGATCTGCTGCTGCAATGGCTGTTTCTGGATCTGCTGCTATAATTGCTGTTTCTGGATCTGCTGCTGTAATTGCTGTTTCTGGATCTGCTGCTATAATTGCTGTTTCTGGATCTGCTGCTATAATAGCTGTCTCAGGATCTGCTGCTATTATAGCTGTCTCTGGATCCGCTGCTATAATAGCTGTCTCTGGATCTTCTGCTGCAATAGCTGTCTCTGGATCTGCTGCTATAATAGCTGTCTCTGGATCTGCTGCTATAATAGTTGTCTCTGGATCTTCTGCTATAAAACTGTCTCTGAATCTGCTGCTATAATAGCTGTTTCTGCATCTGCTGCTATAATTGCTGTTTCTGGATCTGCTGCTGCAATGGCTGTCTCAGGATCTGCTGCTGTAATAGCTGTCTTTGGATCTGCTGCTATGATAGCTGTCTCTGGATCTGCTGCTATAATAGCTGTTTCTGGATCTGCTGCTATAATAGCTGTTTCTGGATCTTCTGCTATAATAGCTGTTTCTGGATCTGCTGCTATAATAGCTCTTTCTGGATCTGCTGCTGTAATAGCTGTCTCTGGATCTGCTGCTATACTAGCTGTCTCTGGATCCGCTGCTATAATAGCTGTTTCTGGATCTGCTGCTATAATAGCTGTCTCTGGATCTTCTGCTATAATAGCTGTTTCTGGATCTGCTGCTATAATAGCTGTTTCTGGATCTGCTGCTATAATAGCTGTCTCTGGATCTTCTGCTATAATAGCTGTCTCTGGATCTGCTGCTATAATAGCTGTTTCTGGATCTGCTGCTATACTAGCTGTCTCTGGATCCGCTGCTATAATAGCTGTTTCTGGATCTGCTGCTATAATAGCTGTCTCTGGATCTTCTGCTATAATAGCTGTTTCTGGATCTGCTGCTATAATAGCTGTTTCTGGATCTGCTGCGGTAATAGCTGTCTCTGGATCCGCTGCTATAATAGCTGTCTCTGGATCTGCTGTGATAATAGCTGTTTCTGGATCTGCTTCTATAATAGCTGTTTCTGGGTCTGCTGCTGTCATTGCTGTTTCTGGATCTGCTGCTATAATAGCTGTCTCTGGATCTGCTGCTATAATAGCTGTCTCTGGATCTGCTGCTATAATAGCTGTCTCTGGATCTTCTGCTATAATAGCTGTCTCTGGATCCGCTGCTATCATAGCTGTCTCTGGATCTGCTGCTATAATAGCTGTTTCTGGATCTCCTGCTATAATAGCTGTTTCTGGATCTGCTGCTTTGATAGCTGTTTCTGGATCTTCTGCTATAATAGCTGTTTCTGGATCTGCTGCTATAATAGCTGTTTCTGGATCTGCTGCTATAATAACTGTTTCTGGATCTGCTGCTCTAATAGCTGTCTCTGGATCTGCTGCTCTAATAGCTGTCTCAGGATCAGCTGCTATTATTGCTGTCTCTGGATCTGCTGCTATAATAGCTGTCTCTGGCTCTGCTGCTGTAATAGCTGTTGCTGGATCTTCTGTTATAATAGCTGTCTCTGGATCTGCTGCTGTAATAGCTGTCTTGGGATCTTCTGCTATAACAGCTGTCTCCAGAGCGTTTGCTGTGAAAGCTGATTCTGGAGTCGTTGCTGGATTGACGAGTTTCGGTTGATCCATGTTGCTTGCGATTGACGCTGTACTGCATGCCCAACAACTAATGAGTCATCCAATGTATGCATACTTCTGGCTACTTTCACAGTTGCAGTCAAGTTTGCGACTTGAGGAATGATCTGCAAACCCTCACATTCTAGTAACTTAGCCGGATCAATGTCCTCGCCATTCGGCGTTGCTTCTTCACTTTGTGTTTTAGCCTCAATTAGTGCCTCACCCTCATCTGATATAACGATACATGCTTCATCTTTTTTTGGAGAACTGATTAGTGCCTCACCCTCATCTGGTATAATGATTCATGCTTCGTCTTTTGTTGGAGAACTGCACGAAGATGTATCCGTCTGTTCTTCCTGCAACTTTTTTGATGGACTGGCTCGAGTATGGGGGAGTCCACTGCAGGAACTATTCCGTGGGGATAGAGTAATTCATCGTACTTCTCTGGAGCCAATGGAGATTATTTCTTCAGTTGCCAGTTGGCTGTTCGCAGTTGATTTTCTTTCAGCTAATTTGTCTGCTGTTGCAAACTCACTTTTAGCCTCTGTACACTCCATCTCTGAGCTTTCATACTCATCGTTGTCCTGCGCAGATTGGATGCTACTTGTGATCACCTCGTCACTCCTGACAAACAAACAAAATAGACTTTCATAGTCTTCCTCTCCTGACTCATCATCTGATTTCACTTTCCTCATTGTAATCATCATCATTGTAATTATCATCATCGTAATCATCATCATCGTAATTATCATCATCGTAATCATCATCATCGTAATCATCATCATCGTAATCATCATCATCGTAATCATCAGCATCGTAATCATCATCATCCTAATCATCATCATCCTAATCATCATCATCGTCTGTAGTGGCTTCTCCTTTGAAGTATGACATTACTCATGGAATTATGTGTTCCTGCAAGAAGTGCCAATTTCAAAGTCAGCAGTGAGTCTTGGTGCAGAACCTTCATCCCGTTCTCCAAGCTCTGGAACTTCAGGAGGACTAAAGAAATTGAAGAAAGAGTCATTTTCCGTAACTGTTCTACCAGTCTCCCGACCCTTACGCTTCTGCTTCGTTTTAATTTCAACTTGACATTTTTTTCCTTTCTTCTAGTCAATCTGGCACCCTGTGCATCCTGGTTTTTTTGATTCATCATAGAAGAAAAAGTCTGACTCATCAGGCTGCGACTCCATCAGGTATGTTTTTGTCACTGACTCATTTGTGAAATATTGTGATTTGGCTCAAACTTGAACTCCAGAGTAAAACTCATTGACTGTCCAGGATCTAAAAATGTTACCGTTATATATTGTAGATGCTTTAGGATAGACTCATCATGCTCCTGTATCACGTCACTGAGCAAATCCACATTTTTGAAGACTGTCAAGCAGAATTCTGGAATTCCTTTTGGCTCCTCCATCACTTCATCTGGTTTATCTTCCTCCACTTTGACTTTTGCTTTCATCTCATTGGATAACTGGGCCACTTTATCTCGTTGCCAGATGCAATGATCCTCTGTCGCAGTGCTGTCTGGAATGTAAAGCTGCTCAACTAGGTCCAGTGCCTCACATGCTTCCGCTCCTATGATGGACTCGTGTTCTGTATCCACAATGTAAAATGGTACGATGTGACTGATATTGCGTACCCACGCTTCGAGCTCACATGCTCCCAACGTCGCAATCTCATTCCCATTGTAGCCTTTCAGTGGTCTTGTTTGATTGATGACTTTCAGTTTAACTGGCAGCCCGTTCAAATCGGACAAACTGATAAGGTTGGCCCTTGCTCCCGTGTCGAGCTTGCATTTGATCAATGTGCCATTCAGCATCAATGGAATTGTCCACCTGTCTTCGATGGTATCAGCATCGCCGTTACTATTGTTGCAACTGGTCAGTAAAACTTCTTCACTCTGCATTTTGGAATTCATCGTGTCCTTAGTCAAAATCAGATCAGCAAAAAACAGGTCTTCAATGGACATCTCATCAGTTGTGTTGACTGATCCTGTTTGGTCCAGTGTTGGACGTGAAGTGATTTGTTCTGCCACACTTGGAACACATCTTCCCAAATGTTAGACATTGTCGTGGCCCATGTTGATTGGGGCATCGCTGGAATACAATGGCGGACCCGGCCGGCTGTTTCAATTGGCCACCTGCACTGAGACCACGTTTCTTATTCAACTGCGTCACAGTGCTCATTGGGCTGGTGTCTTCTTCCAGCAAAATGTTTCAGGTTCAGCGTATTAATCTGCTATGCAGCTAGCATGACAAATTCTGATAGCGTTTTCTAATTGAAGCTCCTCTTCCCTCAATCGTCTCTCACGTACCTTATCATTCAATATCCCGAACACTATCTGATCGCGGATCATCGACAACTTTAACATACTATAAATGCACAACTGCACCTTCAACTACAAAGTCGGTTAGAAAACTATCAAACAATTTGCCTGCCTTCTGGCTACCAGTACGAAAGATATAAGGTTCAAACACTTCATTTTTCTTCAGGAGCAATGCCGATCTTTATTACTTAATCGAAGCACTTGTTTTCTGCTTCGCTGTCGAATGCGAAGGTATTGTCAATTTCTGTTGCTTGAGGACCTGCTACAGTGAGCAGCAATGCAATACGCCTCTCGTCAGGCTGGGCCTGCAGGCCAAGGGCTGCAACATATAGTCCGAATTGCTGCTTAAAAACACGCCAATTCTCGTCTACATTACTGGTGACTTGAAACTGGTGAGGTGCCTTCAGACCTTCCATCTCGAACTTCAGTCTGTCCGTGTGTTGAGTTCCAGTTGCCGGTAGTTTACCAGGTAGTGGAAGAATTTTCTTTTTTTTATCTCTTCGGCCTGTTTCGTCCTGTCTTCTCCATAGTTATCTTCAATTGTTCTACACTGTTGGTACCATGTCATGTTCTGTGTTGTGGCTGTGGTAAAGATGCACACAGAACATCTAGTTCTTTGACCAGTAAGATAGTTCATTAACAAAATGAACATGTGGAGAGATAACTAATGAACTATGATACAAACGGTTACAAATAAGTGAATTCAGTGAATTCTCCTGGAACTACTTCTAGTGTGACTGTCCTCTAGTATGACTTACTACCGACTGCCGGATCTCTGGAGTCACATGGTGGATCTCTATCACCACCTGCTGGTAGGAAGTCCTTTGTCAACTATATACATTAATATATAACTAAATACATTACTGTGCACATGCATGTCACCACACGACCCAGTCTCTGAACTGTGCACTTGACCCTAGCCCTGACCCACAAATCAGACCCGATCCCCACAGACCTAACCCAATCCCCTTCCACCCTCACACAAAACATGGATCTGGCTCGACCCCCCGCCCCCCCATACCCAAATCCCATCCACTTACCTTCTCCTTGGCATGTCAACTTCACTGGGCCCTTTGCAGCAGCTTGTGAAGTGAATCCAACAGATCTGGACTATGCTGCGGCCTACAAGCTGTCTTTCGGTGCAGGCCCCAAGCATGCTCCACCGATCGGAGATTTCAACTTTGATTTCAAGACCAGGTAAGTGCGCATTAATCTTCTGATTCCTGCAGGCCAGGAAGTTATGGTCCAATACATTTGGCAGCTCAGTACCACATTGCAGTGTCAGCCTTGATTTCTGTGCTCAATACCTGGAGTGGACCTTGAACCCACAACCTTCTGACTCAGAGGCTAGCATGCTACCAAACAAGCCACAGGTGTCATAATGGTGTGTGAGTTTAACCCTTTGTCGAGCTCTCCTGCTCCAAGTAGTGGTAACCAGTAGGGTGCATAATAAATAGTAAGGCAGATCCTAGAAGAGAACTGTGAATTGTATTCTTACCAGCCTGCGGGGCAAGCCCTGGATTAAATTTCATTGCAAAGTGGGATGATGTGCTGTGGTATCAAGCTGTGAATGAAAACTGTAAAGTAGGAATAGTAATTGATTGCGGTATAACTTTAGCAGACTTCGGGATGATCTTATTAACCTTTTCTTCACATGTGGTTTATCTGGGATGGAGAATGGTGATTTACCTTTGACCTCGCAAATGCAGGAGAATAGGGAGCTGCTCCCGACTGTCAGATTTCCCTGTTGACGTTGGGTCAGGCAGCGGAATAATTGTGTAACCAAACATTTCTTAAGCTAACAAATAATAAGCTTGCAAATAATTCAGTTTACACATTCTCGGTGCCACCCTCCCAGGCCCACAATACTTCACACAATACAGTCAGAAGGCAAATGTCAGAGCTAAGATTGACCTCAGCATCAATTAAAAACCACATTTTAAAGGGGAAAGTTCCAATTTACCCACCAAGGCAGCTCTTGGTGTTGTTTCGGTGTAAAGATTGGTTTGTTCAGTTTTCTGTTGGGGTTATCTGATGTTGGGACGATTGAGCACCAGGACTGACTTGTGCATTTGTTTGTTGTGGAGACTCGGTTAGCTCCGAGATGCACATTTGCATGTGTTAAACAAATCATTGCGGTAGTACATCGGACAGTGTCATTGAGGTTAGTTTAACAGAGCACAGCTGATGTTCCAGATAAGAAGAGTCATTTATTACACTGCAGCCAGACCCACACTCCCTTTCCACATCTCATTTTCCTGCTCTCTGTAGCATTTCTGCTCATTTGCATCAATCCTGTTTCAATCTTGGAGCTAAACAGCGTAGAGCCCCTCCTCCTACCCCTTGGAGTTAGGAGTGCAGATATACTGCAAGCACAATTGAGAGTGGTAGCTGTCATACTGCCAACGCCACATTTCCATTCTGCCAGACACAATGGAGCTCCTATAAAAAGGTCACCATTGAGGAAGATCATTTGGTTAATTTTAGCAGATTCATCCGTATAAAATATTTAGTTCCCCACCTTGCGCTCAATTATTTCAGAAATGATTCCCTCTTTTCCCACCATAGCTATACACAGAGGGTGCGATTCAATGAAAAAGTTTCTAAGTGTGGGAGCGAGCGGGAACTGCCGTGAGCTTCCCAGTGCTCGGCCCGGCAAGGCCGGCATCGCAATCCAACGGTAATTGGTCCATTTCAGGAGGCCCCACGCGCTTCACACCGCAAATCATGGCTCGCCAACCGATTTACCGGGACCGCGCTCGCCAGCCCCCCCCCGCTAACAAGGTGGAGCACCATTTAAACAGCACTTACACAGCCAACTACACTCAGCTCGCAGCCATGGCGCCGTGACGACCGGCCACACCATTCGGGGATGCAGATCTGTGGACGTTCCGAGAGACGGTCAAGGCCCAAAGCAATTTCCTGGAGGAGTGTGCCTGGGGGGTGGGGAAGGGGTGGAAGAAGGTGATGGGCTGGTTGGGGCGGCACCTTCGGGAGACAGGGGTAGTAGTGGACAGTAATGAGAGAGACATTAAAAAATCTTTACGGGGCAGCACGGTGGCGCAGTGGGTTAGCCCTGCTGCCACACTGCACCGAGGTCCCAGGTTCGATCCCGGCTCTGGGTCACTGTCCGTGTGGAGTTTGCACATTCTCCCCGTGTTTGCGTGGGTTTCGCCCTCACAACCCAAAGATGTGCAGGATAAGTGGATTGGCCCCGCTAAATTGCCCCTTAATTGGAAAAAATTAATTGGGTACTCTAAATTGAAAAAAAAAAGAAAAATCTTTACCACAACCAGTATGATGCCTCTGGCACAATGTGGGCTGACCACCAAACCCATGCCCATCTCCCCAGAAAATGGAGGCCCTGAACCCCCAGCTCCCCCCGCAGACAATGGAGGTCCTGAACACCCCCCCCCCTCCCCCCACAGACAATGGAGGTCCTGAACACCCCCTCCCCCCAGACAATGGAGGTCCTGAACCCCCCCTCCCCCCGCAGACAATGGAGGTCCTGAACCCCCCCTCCCCCCGCAGACAATGGAGGTCCTGAACCCCCCCACCCCAAACAATGGAGGTCCTGAACACCCCCCTCCCCCCGCAGACAATGGAGGTCCTGAACTCCCCCTCCCCAGACAATGGAGGTCCTGAACCCCCCCTCCCCCACCAGACAATGGAGGTCTTGAACACCCCCCTCCCCCCCGGACAATGGAGGTCCTGAACCCCCCCCTCCTCCCCAGACAATGGAAGTCCTGAACACCCCCCTCCCCCCCCCCCCCAGACAATGGAGGTCCTGAACCCCCCCCCCCCCCAGACAATGGAGGTCCTGAACCCCCCCTTCCCCCACAGACAATGGAGGTCCTGAACCCCCCTTGCCCCTGCAGACAATGGAGGTCCTAAACCCCCCCCTCCCCAGACAATGGAGGTCCTGAACCCCCCCTCCCCCCAGACAATGGAGGTCCTGAACACCCCCCTCCCACCCCAGACAATGGAGGTCCTGAACCCCCCCTCCCCCCGCAGACAATGGATGTCCTGAACCCCCCTCCCCACATACAATGGAGGTCCTGAACCCCCCTCCTCCCAGACAATGGAGGTCCTGATCCCCCCCCCTCCCAGACAATGGAGGTCCTGATCCCCCCCCCTCCCCGCCCAGACAATGGAGGTCCTGATCCCCCCTGCTCCACCCAGACAATGGAGGTCCTGAACCCCCCTCCCCCCAGACAATGGAGCTCCTGAACCCCCCCTCCTCCCAGACAATGGAGGTCCTGATCCCCCCCTCCCCACCCAGACAATGGAGGTCCTGAACCCCCCCACCCCCTGCAGACAATGGAGGTCCTGAACCCCCCCTCCCCCCAGACAATGGAGGTCCTGAACCCCCCTCCCCAGACAATGGAGGTCCTGAACCCCCCTCCCTCCAGACAATGGAGGTCCTGAACCCCCCCTCCTCCCAGACAATGGAGGTCCTGATCCCCCCCTCCCCGCCCAGACAATGGAGGTCCTGAACCCCCCCTCCCCCTGCAGACAATGGAGGTCCTGAACCCCCCCTCCCCCCAGAAAATGGAGGTCCTGAACCCCCCCTCCCCAGACAATGGAGGTCCTGAACCCCCCCTCCCCAAACAATGGAGGTCCTGAACCCCCCCTCCCCAGACAATGGAGGTCCTGAACCTCCCCCCCCCCCTCCCCAGACATAGAGCATAGAACAGCACAGCACAGAACAGGCCCTTCGGCCCTCGCTGTTGTGCCGAGCATTGTCTGAAGCCAAGATCAAGCTGTAGCACTCCCTGTCATTCTCGTGTGCTACATGTACCTATCTAATAACCGCTTGAAAGTTCCTAAAGTGTCTGACTCGACTATCACAGCAGGCAGCCCATTCCACAGCCTAACCACTCTCTGAGTAAAGAACCTACCTCGGATATCCCTCCTATATCTCCCACCCTGAATCTTATAGTTATGCCCCCTTGTAACAGCTACATCCACCCGAGGAAATAGTCTCTGAATGTCCACTCTATCTATCCCCCTCATTATCTTATAAACCTCTATCAAGTCGCCTCTCATCCTCCTCCGCTCCAAAGAGAAAAGCCCTAGCTCCCTCAACCTTTCCTCATAAGACCTATCCTGCAAACCAGGCAGCATCCTGGTAAATCTCCTTTGCACCCTTTCCAATGCTTCCACATCCTTCCTATAATGAGGTGACCAGGACTGCACACAATACTCCAAATGTGGTCTCACCAGGGTCATGTATAGTTGCAGCATAACCCCGCGGCTCTTCAACTCAAGCCCCCTGTTAATAAATGCTAACACACTATAAGCCTTCACGGCCCTATCCACTTGAGTGGCAACCTTCAGAGAACTGTGGACATGAACCCCAAGATCTCTCTGTTCCTCCACATTCCTCAGAACCCTGCCGTTGACCCTGTAATCTGCATTCAAATTTTTTCTACCAAAATGAATCACCTCGTACTTATCAGGGTTAAACTCCATCTGCCATTTTTTGGCCCAGCTCTGCATCCTATCAATGTCTCTTTGCAGCCTACAACAGCCCTCTACCTCATCCACTACTCCACCAATCTTGGTGTCATCAGCAAATTTACTGACCCACCCTTCAGCCCCCTCCTCCAAGTCATTGATAAAAATCACAAATAGCAGAGGACCCAGCACTGATCCCTATGGTACACCACTGGTAACTGGTCTCCAGTCTGAAAGTTTTCCATCCACCACCACCCTCTGTCTTCTATGTGATATCCAGTTACTTATCCAATTGGCCAAATTTTCCTCAATCCCACACCTCCTTACTTTCTTCATGAGCCGACCATGGAGAACTTTATCAAACGCTTTACTAAAATCCATGTATACGATATCAACTGCTCTACCTTCATCTACACACTTAGTTACCTCCTCAAAGAACTCAATCAAGTTTGTGAGGCAAGACCTACCCTTCACGAATCCGTGTTGACTATCCCGGATTAAGCTGCATCTTTCCAAATGGTCATAAATCCTATCCTTCAGGACCTTTTCCATTATCTTCCCAGCCACCGAAGTAAGACTAACTGGCCTATAATTACCAGGGTCATTCCTATTCCCTTTCTTGAAGAGAGGAACAACATTCGCCACTCTCCAGTCCTCTGGCACTATCCCCATAGACAGCGAGGACCCAAAGATCAAGGCCAAAGGCTCTGCAATCTCAACCCTTGCCTCCCAAAAAATCCTTGGGTATATTCCATCTGGCCCAAGGGACTTGTCGACCCTCAGGTTTTTCAAAATTGCTAATACATCCTTCCTCAAAACATCTACTTCCTCCAGCCTACCCTCCTGTATCACACTCTCATCCTCAAAAATATGGCCCCTCTCCTTTGTGAACACTGAAGAAAAGTATTCATTCAACGCCTCTCCTATTTCTTCTGACTCCATGCACAAGTTCCCGCTACTGTCCTTGACCGGCCCTAACCTCACCCTGGTCATTCTTTTATTTCTCACATAAAAGTAAAAAGCCTTGGGGTTTTCCTTGATCCGACCCGCCAAGAACTTCTCATGCCCCCTCCTAACGCTCCTAAGCCCATTTTTCAGCTCATTCTTTGCTCCCTTGTAACCCTCAAGCAACCCTACTGAACCTTGTTTTCTCATCCTTACACACTCTTCCTTTTTCCTCTTGACAAGGCATTCAACCTCTTTTGTGAACCATGGTTCCCTCACATGGCCATTTCCTCCCTGCCTGACAGGGACATACCTATCAAGGGCACGCAGTATTTGTTCCTTGAACAAGCTCCACTTTTCATTTGTGCCTTTCCCTGACAGTTTCTGATCCCACTTTATGCTCCCTAATTCTTGCCTAATCGCATCATAATTACCCCTCCCCCAATTATAAACCTTGCCCTGCCGTATGGCCCTATCCCTCTCCATTGCAATAGGTGAAAGACACCGAACTGTGGTCACTATCTCCAAAGTGCTCTCCCATAAACAAATCTAACACTTGGCCCGGTTCATTACCCAGTACCAAATTCAATATGGCCCCCTCTCTTGTCGGCCTATCTACATATTGTGTCAGGAAACCCTCCTGCACACACTGTACAAAAACTGCCCCATCCGAACTGTTCAACCTATAAAGGTTCCAATCAATATTTGGAAAGTTAAAGTCACCCATGACAACTACCCTGAGGCCTCCACACCTATCCATAATCTGTTTTGCAATTTCTTCCTCCACATCTCTATTGCTATTTGGGGCCCTATAGAAAACTCCCAACAATGTGATCCCCATTTTCCTATTTCTAACTTCGGCCCATATTACCTCAGTAGGCAGATCCCCTTCAAACTGCCTTTCTGCAGCCGTTAAGCTATCCTTGATTAACAATGCTACTCCTCCACCTCTTTTACCACCTTCCCTACTCTTACTGAAACATCTATACCCCGGAACTTCCAACAACCATTCCTGTCCCGTTCTAACCATGTCTCCGTAATGGCCACAACATCGTAGTCCCAAGTAACAATCCACGCTCCAAGTTCACCTACCTCATTCCGGGAACGGGAGAGAGAGAGGGAGCCGGAGCGCAGCGAGTGCAGCTTGGGATTCAGTTAGGTGTTTAAACGTGCTCCCAGGTTCCAGCGGCCTTCATTTCCGGGAGCGGGAGAGAGAGTGGGAGCCGGAGCACAGCAAGTGCAGCTTGGGATTCAGGTAGGTGTTTAAACTTGCCCCCAGGTTCCAGTGGCCTTCATTTTCGGGAGCTGGAGAGAGAGAGGGAGCCGGAGCGCAGCAAATGCAGCCGAGGATTCAGGTAGGTGTTTAAACTTGCTCCCAGGTTCCAGCGGCCTTCATTTTTGGAAGTGGGAGAGAGAGAGGGAGCCGGAGCGCCGCGAGTGCAGCTTGGGATTCAGGTAGGTGTTTAAACTTGCCCCCAGGTTCCAGCGGCCTTCATTTCTGAGAGCGGGAGAGAGAGTGGGAGCCGGAGCGCAGCGAGTGCAGCTTGGGATTCAGGTAGGTGTTTAAACTTGCCCCCAGGTTCCAGCGGCCTTCATTTCCGGGAGCGGGAGAGAGAGAGGGAGCCGGAGTGCAGCTTGGGAATCAGGTAGGTGCTCAAGTGTTTGATTTTTCGCTCTATTTAAGATGGGCGGTTGCTAAACCCGAGACCCTACACTTGTAGTGTCTCCCACCCTTCCACCTCCTCTAACCTAAGGGGGTGAGTGAATATCAGGTTAGCTCTCTCTTTTCTTTTTCTTTTATCCGCAGGTTATAGCTTCAGATTTTCGGCGAGAGCAGTGGCCAGGGGTCTGTCAGGAAGATAAGTAGCTGGGAGAAATTTAATTCTTCGTGGGTTGGTAAGTATCGTGATTGGTAAGTAAAATCCTTATTCCTTTCACTTATTCATTATTTGATATTATATTTGTAATCAGTTAAGGTAAAGTGTAAAAATGGCAGGAGATCCCAGACCCGTGTTATGCTCAATGTGGGAGTTCAGGGATGCGGCCGATGCCCCTGACTCCTTCATGTGCGGGAAATGTGTCCAGCTGCAGCTCCTGTTAGACCACATGACGGCTCTGGAGCTGCGGATGGACTCATTTTGGAACATCCGCGATGCTGAGGAGGTCGTGGATAGCACGTTCAGTGAGTTGGTCACACCGCAGATTAGGGTTGGTGAGGGAGACAGGGAATGGGTGACCAAAAGGCAGAGAAAGAGCAGGAAGGCAGTGCAGGTGTCCCCTGTGGGCATCTCCCTCTAAAACAGGTATACCGTTTTGGATACTGTTGGGGGAGATGACTCACCAGGGGAAGGCAGTAGTAGCCAGGCTCATGGCACCGTGGCTGGCTCTGCTGCACAGAAGGGCGGGAAAAAGTCTGGCAGGGCTATAGTCATAGGGGATTCAATCGTAAGGGGAGTAGACAGGCATTTCTGTGGTCGAAAATGAGACTCCCGGATGGTATGTTGCCTCCCAGGTGCACGGGTCAGGGATGTCTCAGATCGGCTGCAGGACATACTGAAGGGGGAGGGTGAACAGCCAGTTGTCGTGGTGCATATAGGCACCAACGATATAGGTAAAAATCAGGATGCGGTCCTACAATCAGAATTTAGGGAGTTAGGAGATAAATTAAAAAGTATGACCTCAAAGGTAGTAATCTCAGGATTGCTACCAGTGCCACAAGACAGTCAGAGTAGAAATTCAAGAATAGTCAGAATGAATACGTGGCTTGAGAGATGGTGCAGGAGGGAGGGGTTCAGATTTTTGGGACATTGGAACCGGTTCTGGGAGTGGTGGGACCATTACAAATCGGATGGTCAACACCTGGGCAGGACTGGAACCAATGTCCTAGGGGGTGCTCTTGCTAACACTGCTGGGGAGGTTTTAAACTAATGTGGCAGGGGGATGGGAACCAGATTAGGAAGTCCGAGGTCAGTAAAGAGGCAGCAACTAAAGCCAGTAAGGTACTAGATAATAAACTCAATGTGACTAAGGGGAAGAGTAGACAGGGAAGAGATGATGAACGCAAAGGGACAGGTGGTCTGAGGTGCATTTGTTTCAATGCGAGAAGTGTAGCAGGTAAGGCAGATGAATTTAGGGCTTGGATTAGTACCTGGGAATATGATGTTATTGGTATGACGGAGACTTGGTTGAGGGAAGGACAAGACTGGCAACTAAATATCCCAGGGTATAGATTCTTCAGGAGGGATAGAGAGGGAGGTAAAAGGGGTGGAGGAGTTGCATTACTGGTCAGAGATGATATCACAGCTATGATTAAGGAGGGCACGATGGAGGATCCGAGCACTGAGGCAATATGGGTAGAGCTAAGAAATAGGAAGGGTGCACTAACATTGTTGGGACTTTACTACAGGCCTCCTAAAAGCGAGCGTGAAGTAGAGGGACAAATATGTAGACAGATTATAGAAAAATGTAGGAGCAATAGGATGGTCGTGATGGGAGATTTTAACTTCCCCAACATTGAATGGGACTCATGTAGTGTTGGAGGTGTAGATGGAGCAGAATTTGTAAGGAGCATCCAGGAGAGTTTTTTAGAGCAGTATGTAAATAGTCCAACTTGGGAAGGGGCCATACTGGACCTGGTATTGGGGAATGATCCCGGCCAGGTGGTTAAAGTCTCAGTCGGTGATTACTTTGGGAATAGCGATCACAATTCTGTAAGTTTTAGAATACTCATGGACAAAGATGAGAGTGGTCCTAAAGAAAGAGTGCTAAATTGGGTAAAGGCCAAGTATAACAAAATTCGGCAGGAGCTAGGGAATGTGGATTGGGAGCAGCTCTTTAAGGGTAAATCTACATTTCAAATGTGGGAGTCTTTTAAGGAAAGGTTGATTAGAGTGCAGGACAGAAAATGAGGGATAGAAATGGCAAGATTAGGGAACCATGGAAGTTGGGTGGAATTGAGAGACTAGCTAAGATGAAAAAGGAAGCATACATAAGATCTAGGCGACTTAAATCTGATGAAGCTTTGGAGGAATATCGGGAAAGTAGGACAAATCTCAAACGCGCAATAAAGAGGGCTAAAAGGGGTCATGAAATATCTTTGGCTAACAGGGTTAAGGAAAATCCCAAAGCCTTTTATTCATATATAAGGAGCAAGAGGGTAACTAGAGAAAGGATTGGCCCACTCAAAGGCAAAAGAGGGAATTTATGCGTGGAGTCAGAGGAAATGGGTGAGATTCTTAATGAGTACTTTGCATCGGTATTCACCAAGGAGAGGGACATGACGGATGTTGAGGCTAAGGATGGATGTTTAAATACTCTAGGTCAAGTCGGCATAAGGAAGGGGGAATTTTTGGGTATTCTAAAAGGCATTAAGGTGGACAAGTCCCCAGGTCCGAATGGGATCTATCCCAGGTTCCTGAGGGAAGCGAGGGAAGAAATAGCTGGGGCCTTAACAGATATCTTTGCAGCATTCTTGAGCACGGGTGAGGTCCCGGAGGACTGGAGAATTTCTAATGTTGTCCCTTTGTTTAAGAAGGGTAGCAGGAATAATCCAGGGAATTATAGACCTGTGAGCTTGACGTCAGTGGTAGGCAAACTGTTGGAGAAGATACTGAGGGATAGGATCTATTCACATTTGGAAGAAAATAGACTTATCAGTGATAGGCAACATGGTTTTGTGCAGGGAAGGTCATGTCTTACAAACCTAATAGAATTCTTTGAGGAAGTGACAACATTAATTGATGAGGGAAGGGCTGTAGATGTCATATACATGGACTTCAGTAAGGCGTTTGATAAAGTTTCCCATGGCAGGTTGATGGAAAAAGTGAAGTCGTATGGGGTTCAGGGTGTATTAGCTAGATGGATAAAGAACTGGCTGGGTAACAGGAGACAGGGAGTAGTGGTGGAAAGGAGTGTCTCAAAATGGAGAAAGGTGACTAGTGGTGTTCCACAGGGATCCGTGCTCGGACCACTGTTGTTTGTGATATACATAAATGATCTGGACGAAGGTATAGGTGGTCTGATTAGCAAGTTTGCAGATGATACTAAGATTGGTGGAGTTGCAGATAGGGAGGAGGACTGTCAGAGAATACAGCAAAATATAAATAGATTGGAGAGTTGGGCAGAGAAATGGCAGATGGAGTTCAATCCAGGCAAATGCGAGGTGATGCATTTTGGAAGATCTAATTCAAGAGCGGACTATACGGTCAATGGAAGAGACCTGGGGAAAATTGATGTACAAAGAGATCTGGGAGTTCAGGTCCATTGTACTCTGAAGGTGGCAACGCAGGTCGATAGAGTGGTCAAGAAGGCATACAGCATGCTTGCCTTCATCGGACGGAGTATTGAGTACAAGAGTCGGCAGGTCATGTTACAGTTGTATATGACTTTGGTTAGGCCACATTTGGAATACTGCATGCAGTTCTGGTCGCCACATTACCAGAAGGATGTGGATGCTTTAGAGAGGGTGCAGAGGAGGTTCACCAGGATGTTGCCTGGTATGGAGGGTGCTAGCTATGAAGAAAGGTTGAGTAGATTAGGATTGTTTTCGTTGGAAAGATGGAGGTTGAGGGGGGACCTGATTGAGGTCTACAAAATTATGAGAGGTATGGACAGAGTGGATAGCAACAAGCTTTTTCCAACAGTGGGGGTGTCAATTACAAGGGGTCACGATTTCAAGGTGAGACGGGGAAAGTTTAAAGGAGATGTGCGTGGAAAGTTTTTTACGCAGAGGGTGGTGGGTGCCTGGAATGCTTTGCCAGCGGAGGTAGTAGAGGCAGGCACAATAGCATCATTTAAGATGCATCTAGACAGATATATGAACAGAGGGAACAGAGGGAAGTAGATCCTTGGAAAATAGGTGACAGGTTTAGATAAAGGATCTGGATCGGCGCAGGCTGGGAGGGCCGAAGGGCCTGTTCCTGTGTTGTAATTTTCTTTGTTCTTTGTTCTTTGTTTATTCCGGATACTCCTTGCATTGAAGGAGACACACTTCAACCCACCTTTCTGTCTGCCGGTACACTCCTGCGACCTTGATACCCTCCTCAGTACCTCACTACTCTCAACACTGGCTTCTGGACAATGGAGGTCCTGAACCCTCCCCTCTCCCCCCAAACAATGGAGGTTGTGAACCCTTCCCCGCACAGACAATTGAGGTCCTGAACCCACCCTCCCCCTGCAGACAATGGAGGTCCTGAACCCCCCTCCCCCGCCAGACAATAGAGCTCCTGAACCCCTCCCCAAACAATGGAGGTCATGAACCCCTCCCAACCCAGACAATTGAGGTCCTGAAACAACCCTCCCCCCGCCCCCAGACAATGGAGGTCCTGAACCCCCGCCGAGACAATGGAGGTCCTGAACACCCCGTCCCCCTGCAGACAATGGAGGTCCTGAACCCCTCCCCAGACGATGGAGGTCCTGAACCTCCCCTCCCCAGACAATGGAGGTCCTGAACCTCCCCTCCCCAGACAATGGAGGTCCTGAACCGCCCCCCCACCCCCAGACAATGGAGGTCCTGAACCCCCCTCCCCCACAGACAATTGAGGTTCTGAACCCCCCCTCCCCCTGCAGACAATGGAGGTCCTGAACCCCCCCTCCCTCTGCAGACAATGGAGGTCCTGAACCCCCCTTCCCCCTGCAGACAATGGAGGTCCTGAACCCCCAACCCCTACCCAGACAATGGAGGTCCTGAACCCCTCTCCCCCTGCAGAAAATGAAGGTCCTGAACCCCCCCTCCCCCTGTAGACAATGGAGGTCCTGAACCCCCACCCCAGACAAGGGAATTCCTGAACCCCGCTCCCCCCCAGACAATGGAGGCCCTGAACCCCCCCTCCCCCTGCAGACAATGGAGGTCCTGAGCCCCCCTACCCAGACAATGGAGGTCCTGAACCCCTCCACCCCCCAGACAATGGAGGGCCTGAACCCTTCCCCCTCCCCAGACAATGGAGGTCCAGAACCACCCCCTTCCCCAGTCAATGAAGGTCCTGAACCTCCCCTCCCCAGACAATGGAGGTCCTGAACCCTCCCCTTCCCAGCCAATGGAGGGCCTGCCCCCCCCTTCCCAGACAATGGAGGGCCTGAACCCGCCCCCCCCAGACAATGGAGGTCCTGAACCCCCCCCCCCCCTTCCCTGTCAATGAAGGTCCTGAACCCCCCCCCCCCAGACAATGGAGGTCCTGACCCTCCCCAGAAAATGAAGGTCCTGAACCCTCCCTCCCCCCCAGACAATGGTGGGCCTGAACCCTTCCCCCTCCCCAGACAATGGAGGTCCAGAACCACCCCCCTCCCCAGTCAATGAAGGTCCTGAACCTCCCCTCCCCAGACAATTGAGGTCCTGAACTCCCTACCCCTACCCAGACAATGGAGGTCCTGAAGCCCCCCTCCCCCTGCAGACAATGGAGGTCCTGAACCCCTCTCCCCCTGCAGACAATGGAGGTCCTGAACCCCCCCCCTCCCCCTGTAGGCAATGGAGGTCCTGAACCCCCGCCCCAGACGAGGGAGGTCCTGAACCTCGCTCCCCCCCCAGACAATGGAGGTCCTGAACCCCCCTCCCCACAGACAATGGAGGTCCTGAACCCCCCCTCCCCCCAGACAATGGAGGCCCTGAACCCCCCCTCCCCCTGCAGAGAATGGAGGTCCTGAACCCCCAATACCCAGACAATGGAGGTCCTGAACCCCTCCACCACCCCAGACAATGGAGGGCCTGAACCCTTCCCCCTCCCCAGACAATGGAGGTCCAGAACCACCCCCCTCCCCAGTCAATGAATGTCCTGAACCGCCCTTCCCCAGACAATGGAGGTCCTGAACCCTCCCCTTCCCAGCCAATGGAGGGCCTGACCCCCCCCCCCCCCCTTCCCTGTCAATGAAGGTCCTGAACCCCCCCCCAGACAATGGAGGGCCTGAACCTCCCCCCCCAGACAATGGAGGTCCTGACCCTCCCCAGAAAATGAAGGTCCTGAACCCTCCCTCCCCCCCAGACAATGGTGTGCCTGAACCCTTCCCCCTCCCCAGACAATGGAGGTCCAGAACCACCCCCCTCCCCAGTCAATGAAGGTCCTGAACCTCCCCTCCCCAGACAATTGAGGTCCTGAACTCCCTACCCCTACCCAGACAATGGAGGTCCTGAAGCCCCCCTCCCCCTGCAGACAATGGAGGTCCTGAACCCCTCTCCCCCTGCAGACAATGGAGGTCCTGAACCCCCCCCTCCCCCTGTAGGCAATGGAGGTCCTGAACCCCCGCCCCAGACGAGGGAGGTCCTGAACCTCGCTCCCCCCCCCAGACAATGGAGGTCCTGAACCCCCCTCCCCCCAGACAATGGAGGTCCTGAACCCCCCCTCCCCCCAGACAATGGAGGCCCTGAACCCCCCCTCCCCCTGCAGAGAATGGAGGTCCTGAACCCCCAATACCCAGACAATGGAGGTCCTGAACCCCTCCACCACCCCAGACAATGGAGGGCCTGAACCCTTCCCCCTCCCCAGACAATGGAGGTCCAGAACCACCCCCCTCCCCAGTCAATGAATGTCCTGAACCGCCCTTCCCCAGACAATGGAGGTCCTGAACCCTCCCCTTCCCAGCCAATGGAGGGCCTGACCCCCCCCCCTTCCCAGACAATGGAGGGCCTGAACCCCCCCCCCAGACAATGGAGGTCCTGAACCCCCCCCCCTCCCCAGTCAATGAAGACCCTGAACCCCCCCCACCCCTCCCCTGTCAATGAATGTCCTGAACCCCCCTCAGACAATGGAGGGCCTGAACTTTCTCCCCCGCAGACAATGGAGGTCCTGATCCCCCCCTCCCCAGACAATGAAGGTCCTGAACCCTCCCTCCCCCCGCAGACAATGGAGGGCCTGAACCCTCCCCGTCCCCAGACAATGGAGTTCCTGAACCCCCCCTCCCCAGACAATGGAGGCCCTGAACCCCCCCCCCCCCCAGACAATGGAGGTCCTGAACCCCCACCCCACCCCAGACAATGGAGATCCTGAACCCCCCCCCCCCCCAAACAATGGAGGTCCTGAACCCCCTCCCCAGACAATGGAGGTCCTGACCCCACCCCCAGACAATGGAGGTCCTGAACCCCCCCCCCAGAAAATGGAGGTCCTGAACCCCCCCCCCCCCCAGACAATGGAGGTCCTGAACCCCCCCCCCCTCCCCAGACAATGGAGGTCCTGAACCCCTCCCCCAAACAATGGAGGTCCTGAACCCCCTCCCCAGACAATGGAGGTCCTGACCCCGCCCCCAGACAATGGAGGTCCTGAACCCCCCCCCCCCAGACAATGGAGGTCCTGAACCCCCCCCCTCCCAGTCAATGAAGGTCCTGAACCCCCCCCCCCTCCCCTGTCAATGAAGGTCCTGAACCCCCCCCCCCCGACAATGGAGGGCCTGAACCTCCCCCCCCCCAGACAATGGAGGTCCTGACACCACTCCCCTCCCAGGCAATGAAGGTCCTGAACCCTCCCTCCCCCCGCAGTCAATGGAGGGCCTGAACCCTCCCCCTCCCCACACGTTCGAGTTCCTGAACCCCCCCTCCCCAGACAATGGAGGTCCTGAACCCCCCCCCCAGACAATGGAGGTCCTGAACCCCCACCCCACCCCAGACAATGGAGGTCCTGAACCCCCCCCAAACAATGGAGGTCCTGAACCCCCCCCCCACCCCCCAGACAATGGAGGTCCTGAACCCCCCCAGACAATGGAGGTCCTGAACCCCCACCCCACCCCAGACAATGGAGGTCCTGAACCCCCCCTCCCCAGACAATGGAGGTCCTGAACCCCCCCCCCAGACAATGGAGGTCCTGAACCCCCACCCCACCCCAGACAATGGAGGTCCTGAACCCCCCCCAAACAATGGAGGTCCTGAACCCCCCCCCCCCCCAGACAATGGAGGGCCTGAACCTCCCCCCCCAGACAATGGAGGTCCTGACCCTCCCCAGAAAATGAAGGTCCTGAACCCTCCCTCCCCCCCAGACAATGGTGGGCCTGAACCCTTCCCCCTCCCCAGACAATGGAGGTCCAGAACCACCCCCCTCCCCAGTCAATGAAGGTCCTGAACCTCCCCTCCCCAGACAATTGAGGTCCTGAACTCCCTACCCCTACCCAGACAATGGAGGTCCTGAAGCCCCCCTCCCCCTGCAGACAATGGAGGTCCTGAACCCCTCTCCCCCTGCAGACAATGGAGGTCCTGAACCCCCCCCTCCCCCTGTAGGCAATGGAGGTCCTGAACCCCCGCCCCAGACGAGGGAGGTCCTGAACCTCGCTCCCCCCCCAGACAATGGAGGTCCTGAACCCCCCTCCCCCCAGACAATGGAGGTCCTGAACCCACCCTCCCCCCAGACAATGGAGGCCCTGAACCCCCCCTCCCCCTGCAGAGAATGGAGGTCCTGAACCCCCAATACCCAGACAATGGAGGTCCTGAACCCCTCCACCACCCCAGACAATGGAGGGCCTGAACCCTTCCCCCTCCCCAGACAATGGAGGTCCAGAACCACCCCCCTCCCCAGTCAATGAATGTCCTGAACCGCCCTTCCCCAGACAATGGAGGTCCTGAACCCTCCCCTTCCCAGCCAATGGAGGGCCTGACCCCCCCCCCCCTTCCCTGTCAATGAAGGTCCTGAACCCCCCCCCAGACAATGGAGGGCCTGAACCTCCCCCCCCAGACAATGGAGGTCCTGACCCTCCCCAGAAAATGAAGGTCCTGAACCCTCCCTCCCCCCCAGACAATGGTGGGCCTGAACCCTTCCCCCTCCCCAGACAATGGAGGTCCAGAACCACCCCCCTCCCCAGTCAATGAAGGTCCTGAACCTCCCCTCCCCAGACAATTGAGGTCCTGAACTCCCTACCCCTACCCAGACAATGGAGGTCCTGAAGCCCCCCTCCCCCTGCAGACAATGGAGGTCCTGAACCCCTCTCCCCCTGCAGACAATGGAGGTCCTGAACCCCTCTCCCCCTGCAGACAATGGAGGTCCTGAACCCCCCCCTCCCCCTGTAGGCAATGGAGGTCCTGAACCCCCGCCCCAGACGAGGGAGGTCCTGAACCTCGCTCCCCCCCCAGACAATGGAGGTCCTGAACCCCCCTCCCCCCAGACAATGGAGGTCCTGAACCCCCCTCCCCCCAGACAATGGAGGCCCTGAACCCCCCCTCCCCCTGCAGAGAATGGAGGTCCTGAACCCCCAATACCCAGACAATGGAGGTCCTGAACCCCTCCACCACCCCAGACAATGGAGGGCCTGAACCCTTCCCCCTCCCCAGACAATGGAGGTCCAGAACCACCCCCCTCCCCAGTCAATGAATGTCCTGAACCGCCCTTCCCCAGACAATGGAGGTCCTGAACCCTCCCCTTCCCAGCCAATGGAGGGCCTGACCCCCCCCCCCTTCCCAGACAATGGAGGGCCTGAACCCCCCCCCCCAGACAATGGAGGTCCTGAACCCCCCCCCCTCCCCAGTCAATGAAGACCCTGAACCCCCCCCCACCCCTCCCCTGTCAATGAATGTCCTGAACCCCCCTCAGACAATGGAGGGCCTGAACTTTCTCCCCCGCAGACAATGGAGGTCCTGACCCCCCCCCTCCCCAGACAATGAAGGTCCTGAACCCTCCCTCCCCCCGCAGACAATGGAGGGCCTGAACCCTCCCCGTCCCCAGACAATGGAGTTCCTGAACCCCCCCTCCCCAGACAATGGAGGCCCTGAACCCCCCCCCCCAGACAATGGAGGTCCTGAACCCCCACCCCACCCCAGACAATGGAGATCCTGAACCCCCCCCCCCAAACAATGGAGGTCCTGAACCCCCTCCCCAGACAATGGAGGTCCTGACCCCACCCCCAGACAATGGAGGTCCTGAACCCCCCCCCCCAGAAAATGGAGGTCCTGAACCCCCCCCCCCCCCCCAGACAATGGAGGTCCTGAACCCCCCCCCCTCCCCAGACAATGGAGGTCCTGAACCCCCCCCCCCAAACAATGGAGGTCCTGAACCCCCTCCCCAGACAATGGAGGTCCTGACCCCGCCCCCAGACAATGGAGGTCCTGAACCCCCCCCCCCCAGACAATGGAGGTCCTGAACCCCCCCCCCCCCACCCCCCAGACAATGGAGGTCCTGAACCCCCCCAGACAATGGAGGTCCTGAACCCCCACCCCACCCCAGACAATGGAGGTCCTGAACCCCCACCCCACCCCAGACAATGGAGGTCCTGAACCCCCCCCAAACAATGGAGGTCCTGAACCCCCCCCCCCAGACAATGGAGGTCCTGAACCCCTCCCCCCCCCACCCCCCAGACAATGGAGGTCCTGAACCCCCCCCCTCCCCCTGCAGACAATGGAGGTCCTGACCCCCCCCTTCCCAGACAATGGAGGGCCTGAATGCCCCCCCACACACACACACAGACACCCAGGCACACGACAGACAGGCAGGCGTCTGATTATGGCTTAGTTTGAGAAGCACCAGCGCTCAGCTCTCATCCCCCCTGCCCTCGACAGTGACCCGCTGACTGTGCCGACACAGTCCCAGCACGCTGGATCGATGTAACACACCCTGGGCTGGTCCTCCGTTCCTTCCCGAGATCATCCTCCAGCCCTTCCTGGTCTGGTGCCTCCTGCTCGTCCTCCTCCTCCTCGGAAATGGCCACATGTTCCTCCTCCTCCACCTCCAGCACGGTGCCCAGCTGCTATGCCAGGTTGTGGAGGACACAGCAGACCACCACAAGCGGGCGTCCCTCCGGGGTGTGTGTTGCAGGGCACCACTGGAGCGGTCGAGGCATCGGAACTACATTTTCAGGAGTCTGATGCACCGCTCAATGGCAGCCCGGGTGGCCGCATGGGCCTCGTTGTATCAGGTCTCCGCATTGGTCACCGGCCTCCTTACTGGCATCATTGGCCAGCTCCTCAATGGGTACCCCTTAACCCCCAAGAGCCAACCAGCCATCCTGGGGTGGTCCTCGAAGAGGTTGGGGATGTCCGACTGCCCCAAGACGAAGCTGTCATGTACACTCCCTGGGAAGCGTGCACACACGTGCATTATCTTCATGTGGTGGTCGCACAGAAGCTGGATATTCAGGGAGTAGAATCCCTTCCTGCTGAGCTAGGGCACTCCCAGATGGCCCGGTGAGCGCAAGGCGACATGCATGCCATCTTTACGCCCCAGGACCGGGGGTATCCCGGCGATGGCAGAGAATCCTGCTGCCCAGGCATCTTGTTGGGCTTGGTTTGCTGCCCAGGGGTGGCTCCCGTTAATTGTATGGAAATAGGATTTAAGTGGTGAGAATTGGATTCTCACCACGCTGTGGCGGAGTCCCGATTTTGCCTCCGGGAGCAGGCCAGCTGCATCACAAACTATGGGGCACCTGGTGCGGTTCTCATTTTTTGCCCCTCCTGCTATTCACCGGTCGCGTCGTGCTCTCACTCGAGCAAAACGAGGCCACTGAATCACGCCCAATATCCAATCCAATTGATCAGCTGGTGTGTGAAAAAATATTTCCTGGTATCAGTCCTTAATTTGGGCAATTTGCCTTTTGCCCTTAGAAGCTGTGGCCTCTTCCACTATCAATAAATTCTTGATTCTGCCTGCTCTGTTACTGTTTAACACCTCTCTCCCTTTATATCCACCTTTCGGACAAGGCGCTGGCTCCTCAGCTGACCAGATAAAATGTCACGATTTGGCAAAGAGCAGGGGAGTTCTGCCCATTGTCCTGCCGGATACTCCTTAACCAGCCTCACTACAACACATAATCCTGTTATTATCACATTACTGTTTGTGGGTCTGCACAGTGCGTAAATTGACGGCTACTTTCCAACAGCACAACAGCGACTGTTCCTGTTTCCAAAGTAGCTCATTGGCTGTAAAGCACTTTGGGCCATTCTGAGATTGTGAAAGGTGCTAGATAAATGCACATTCTTTCTTTCCACGATACACATGAACTATACATGCCTTTTGATACATGCAGTGTATCTCACCCTCCACCCCATTATTTTATTACGTCAAAGCTCTTCATAAACAAAAATGTGTATATACGAGGTCAGATTTTCATAGTTTTCCATATGGAAAGAATTTAACAGTTGATTATTGTTCCAGTTGGAATTATACATTACACAATATGGTGTGCTGTTATGACTGGCCCATGTCACTGTGATGGAAACACTTGTTTAAAACACAGGGGACTCAAGGTAGTGGCATCTAACACTGGAGCCATTTAAATTGTCGCAGAATATTGAAGACCCTGGATTCTTCCTGGTGTCTGTGGCTCAGTGCCAAACTAAAGTGGCACACTGCGCCAGCTAACATTATTCTATTCTTACCCAGTAGGTTGTGTGAAAAGAAAAGGCATCACCACCAACTCCATCATGCTGGCCCTCAGAAGTACATAAGCCCTTAGCCCCCATTCCTCTGCCCTTTCCCCACAGCCTTTTCACTTATGTTCTTTATTCACACGCCTTTTAAAAGCTGCTTTCCCACATTGTTTCCGGCTGGACATCCCATGTCCTCATAACCTAATAACCCTCTGGTGAAAAATGTTTCCAGAGGACTAGATCGAAGCTGTGTCACTGTCACCACAGCTTAAAGCCCCTTATAACATGACATAACAGGGTTGGCCCTGGTCCCACAGGTTTGGAAAGGGGAGTGTGATCACAGATTGTCCACCGTTCTGTGTCCTTTGTTCCTGGGTCAGCTGGAAACTCTGAGAACTAGGGGTTGGGTGGCTCTGTGGAAGAATCTGGAGAGAGTCTAACAAAAATAGAGGAAGTGACACACTTTGTAACTCCTACCAACTAAACTTGGAGCAGTGGCCAACACAGAGATCTGTAAAAGGGACATGTGCAAACAAGCCCCAGGAACCTTCCATTGTCCTAGTCAGAACTCCAAAGGTTAATCAAATATGAAATCAGGTTAATTCATTAATCAATGTTGTTTAAATGTCTGCCTGTTGTATTTAGGTTGGTGCACAGTACCACGGTAAAAGCTTGAAACAGAAATTCTCAGAGACCGGAAACAAAACACTGCTAAATAATGTTTCCCCCACACATAAAATTCAAAAGGCCTCTTGTTGTAATATTTAGCTGAATGATTTATTGATTTGTTAATCACCAGACAGACTCTGGAATATAAATTAAACAAAATGTAGACAAAATGCATTAGGGTACTGTTGAGAATGTAATGCCAAATCCGGGCATGGTATCTATAAATTCCTCAAATCCAGTCCACATATCTATATCCCATTTCAATGTTCTCAACATCTTATTGGTAAGTTCCCTATAGCCAATGTATATATTTTCCTATCGATATATAAATGTTACAGCGGGACTGTGGTTAGCACTGCTGCCTCACAGTTCCAGGGACCCGGGTTCGATTCTGATCTTGGGTGTCTGTGTGGAGTCTGCACATCCTCCCAGTGTCTGTGTGGGTTTCCTCCGGGTGCTCTGGTTTCCTCCCACAGTACAAAGATGTGCAGGTTAGGAGGGGTTAAGGGGATAGGGCAGGGGAGTGGGTCTAGGTGGGGTGCTCTTTCGGAGGGTCGGTGCAGAATTGATGGGCCGAACGGTAGGAATTCTATGATTCTATGTAAAAGTAAAGTTGCCAAGGTCCCAGATGCCCATAAGCTGCTTTCCCCTTTGAGGGGAGAGGGCAGGCTGTTGGTGCTTTAATCTGAGGATCATCAGGCCTGAGGCACCTTAGCCGGTACGGGAATTGCACCCACGCTGTTGGCCTTGTTCAGCATCACAAACCAGCTGTCTAGCCCACTGAGCAAAACCGGCCAATGCTTCTCCTTATGACCACAATATTATGTCAATACGTGGTAATTCAGACATGTATTATCTCAGGTACAGCCCACTTGTTTCTTAGAAACCATAACTTGAGAGGTGAAGGGACAACAGGGAATGTCTGATAGGTTGTGGTCCAGTCATTTCAAAAACTTGCACCCGAGTACTTTTATGACACCCTGGGCTAGTGTACGGTCAATTCCAGCTGCATGTGGCCTAGAGTCAGAATTAACAATAATTATAAAAATACCTGAGATCTTTGGCCGTTGGCTGCCCAATAATTACAGTCACCAGGTTTGTAAATATAAACACAAGTACTGTTTATTTATAACAAGAACTATAATGAAATACGCAACAAATACAGGTGGTTAATGATGAACTAATATCTAACTCCCTTTTTAACTTATCCACACACCCCCGCCCCCCACATCGACACACACACAAGACAGGAAAACACAGAAGGGTGGAAAGGGGCAAAAATTATAAGTGAAAGGGCAAAGTGTCTTTGTTTAAGGTGATGGTTATTAGCAGGCCTTTCTCCACATAAACCTGCAGATTAAAGTATTTGGTTTGTCGCCTGTAACGGTCTTCTCTGTAGTTTAGAAATACAATACCCACAACATTCCTGGAAAAGCACTTCATTTCTCTTCAAACCTCATTTTCAGTTCTTGGCTCGTCTTCAGGCCTCTGGAGTTTCAGGAATAGAACACCCGCAGGCTTTCTGAAGAGAGAGATAGCCCGCAAAGAAGCCTTTCTGGAGAGAGTTAACTTTCTACGGATATTTCTAACCTGCTGCCAGAATCGAAACTGAAACCTTCAGTGGGATCAGGTCCAATCACCAACTGTTACCAGACGGAGCACAGCCTTTTGGGCCAATACATTGGCCCCATGTCAATCAATCAAACCGAGTCCCAACCCATCTCTCTCACTTGTGCTGGCCTGTCTGCAACGCCCGTTTAAACCAGCACAAATTAGCACAGTGATCTCTCCTTTAAACCTCTGGATTCTTCTGCTTGAATTAAACTCACATGTCCATTAATCATCCATGGATCAAAAGTGTAACGGCAAAAATAAAAGAAAGGGGAAGTAAGGGAATAAACAGGAAGGATCCTTACAGTGGTGGGGGGGGCATAAAACAATTAGCTTTAACGATGTAACACTCCTCTACAGGAAATGACGTTCCAGCAATAATGCTGCGCTGGGTTCGGAGTGGAAAGTTATGGAATGGTCTGCAGTTTTGAAACTGAGAGTGCAATGATGAATCGTAGATCCCAGTGAGATTAACACCTCTCTTTGCTCCTCTCTTGGACTCCTCACTCCCACTGGACTCCGCAGGTCTCCAAAGCTGCTCATTTGCGTGTGTTGACAGTGACATCCGCCAGCCTGTTTGACCACGTGAGTCTTGCCGCGCTCACTTAACCCAGGGACATAAAGTCCAGATTCCGCACCCTCACCAATATGGCTAGCTCAGGATTGACTGAGGCTGGCACTGGTCTGAATGTTTCAGCATTAGACTGGATGATATCTTAAGTAAACAAGTCATGGGCAGTGTAATCAGCAAATATTTGAAGATATTTAGCAGATTGAGCAGGAAACAGCTTTAACCCTTTCAATGATTCAACTCACGTCAAATGGTAGTGTGGAAAAATAAAATCGCGATAAGATAAACTTAATTCTAACCAAACAAAAATTACTTAAAGCAGCATATGATCTTATCTGAAGTTAGAACTAACAGCTTGGGCCATGTAAACAATGATCTTAAAGCTTTCAGTCAATCAATGTGTTCTTTCTGGATGGGTCTGATTCCTGGCAGCTCCATACCATGCGGAAAGGCAAGTGGAAGACACACACACGCACAGTCACACACACACGCACAGTCACACACACACGCACAGTCACACACACACGCACAGTCACACACACACGCACAGTCACACACACATGCACAATCTCACACACAGTCACACACACATGCACAATCTCACACACAGTCACACACACATGCAGTCTCACTCACTCACACACACACAGTCACACACACAGTCACACACACAGTCACACACACAGTCACACACACAGTCACACACTCGCAGTCACACACTCACAGTCACACACTCACAATCTCACACACACACAGAAACACACAGTCACACAAAGTCTCACTCACTCACACACAGTCTCACTCACACAGTCACACTCACTCACACAAACACAATCACACACTCAGTCACACACTCACAATCTCACACACACACAGAAACACACAGTCACACACACACGCAAAGTCTCACTCACTCACACACAGTCTCACTCACTCACACACAGTCACACTCACTCACACAAACACAATCACACACTCACAGTCACACACACATGCAGTCTCTCTCACTCACACACACACAGTCACACACACAGTCACACACACAGTCACACACTCACAATCTCACACACACACACACAGTCACACACACATGCAAAGTCTCACTCACTCACACACAGTCTCACTCACACAGTCACACTCACTCACACAAACACAATCACACACTCACAGTCACACATTCACAGTCACACACTCACAATCTCACACACAGTCACACACACACAGTCACACACACACGCAGTCTCACTCACTCACACAAACACGCACAGTCGCACACACACAGAGTCACACTCACTCACACACGCACACTCACTCAGACACCCACACAGTCACACACATACAAACTCACTCAGTCACACACACACTCACACATAGCCACACGCACACCATACACATATACACACTCACACCCATCCACACACAGAAACACAAATATCCCCCCCACATCCACACACAATACACACGCACCCATACATACACATCCACACACAAACACATCCATACACACAGACCCACATACACACACACCCATACATACACATCCACATTCACACACATCCATACACACAGACCCACTTACACACACACCCACACATACACATCCACACACACACATATCCATACACACAGACCCACTACACACACACCCATACATACACTCCACACACACACACATCCATACACACAGACCCACATACACACGCACCCATACATACACATCCACACACACACATCCATACACACAGACCCACATACACACGCACCCATACATACACATCCACATTCACACACATCCATACACACACATCCACATTCACACACATCCATACACACAGACCCACATACACACACACACCCATACATACACATCCACACACACTCACACACACATCCATACACACAGACCCACATACACACGCACCCATACATACACACGCACCCATACATACACATCCACACGCACACATCCATACACACAGACCCACATACACACGCACCCATACATACACATCCACATTCACACACATCCATACACACGGACCCACATACACACGCACCCATACATACACATCCACATTCACACACATCCATACACACGGACCCACATACACACGCACCCATACATACACATCCACACACACACATCCATACACACAGACCCACATACACACACACCCATACATACACATCCACACACATACACATCCATACACACAGACCCACATACACACGCATCCATACTATGTTCTATCCGTCCCATGTACCGAGCTATGAGAGCTGACTCTCTCTTCTTTAGCTTTTGGTCTTCCTCAGATGGATTCGCTGTTCCGCTCGGTTTCTATGCTCTATCCTTCCCATGACCGAGGGCAGCTATGAGAGCTGATTCTGCTGGCTGTCCCCAATTTAGGGTTTATATTCCCCTTCTAGCAGTTATTAAGTTTATATGACATTATTCATTGGAGTTTAGAAGCGTGAGAGGGGATCTCCTAGAAACATATAAAATTCTAACAGGATTAGACAGGGTAGATTCAGAAAGAATGTTCTCAATGGGCGGTGAGCCCAGAACTAGGGGCAATGGTTTGAGGATAAGGCTTAAACCTTTTAGGACTGAGGTGAGGAGAAATGTCTTCACCCAGAGAGTGGTGAATCTGTGGAACTCACTACCACAAAATGTAGCTGAGGAGAGAATGTTGTGTAATAGCAAGAAGGAATTAGATATAGCTCTCAGGGCTAAAGGGATCAAGGGATGGGTGGAAGGCGGGATCAGGGCATTGAACGTGATGATCAGCCATGATCATAATGAATGGCGGAGCAGGCTCGAAGGGCCGAATGGCCTCCTCCTGCTCCTATTTCTAATGTATGTTTCTATGTATGTAGAAGGAGACTCCCCCTGCTCTTCTTTTAACAATGCCATTGGATATTTGGGTAACTGGGGTCTTATTTTAACAACCCATTCAAGAAACAACATCTCTGACAATGTAGCACTCCAAGTATTCTGCTCAAGTGCAAGGCTGGATTATATGCTCAATTCTGTCAATTGTGGCTCGAATCTGCAACCATTAACCTCGCAGGCTAGAGTACCACCACTCAACCAAGACTGAGACTGGTGATGAAGATGTAAAACCTGCGACCATATTTAACAACGCAGTCCAAATATAGGTGTACGAATACATGAGAAAAATTAGCAATAGGCTCCCATGATGTGACCACCTCCAGTGTACAGATTAAGACTGAATGTTGGGTAAGGACCACTATATGGAACCATCAAAAGGATGTAAGTGCATCCTGGACAAGGTACTGCTACCACTTTAAGTGGCCTATACAGCCCAATCTGTACAGCCATTGCATCCCAAAGATTCTAAAGCATATACCTCAATCCATTCAGCCTAATCCTAAAACGTCTAGCCCATACACCCTAATTTTAAACCCTTACACCCCATACCCATACACTCCAATGCATATAAACAAATCCATATACCCTCTGCCATATAGCCCAACCTATAACCCCAATCATTGAAAGACAAGATCCCCCAATGCCCCCTTATTTCTCACCATCTACTTTAGCTTGGTGACTCCTGACTGATTCACTTCCAGGAGGATTGCGTGCAAGTAATTTGTGTGGTTACCCTGCACTATTGGGGCTGGGGCAGCCCCATATTGGGGCTGGTTTAGCACAGTGGGCTACACAGCTGGCTTGTAATGCAGAACAAGGCCGTACCAGCCTCCCCGAACAGGCGCCGGAATGTGGCGACTAGGGGCTTTTCACAGTAACTTTGTTAAAGCCTACCTGCGACAATAAATGATTATTATTATTATAGATCATGTAACTAGAAAAACTCTGTAATAATCGGTGCTCCTCACTTTGCAATAGTAATAATAATCGCTTATTGTCACAAGTAGGCTTCAATGAAGTTACTGTGAAAAGCCCCTAGTTGCCACATTCCGGCGCCTGTTCGGGGAGGCCGGTACGGGAATTGAACCCGCGCTGCTGGCCTTGTTCTGCATTACAAGCCAGTTGTTTAGCCCACTGTGCTAAACCAGCCCCCATGTGGGAACATCTGCTTTGCATTAGAAATAGGAGCAGGGTTAGGCCATTGCTTCAAGAGGATTGAGACGGGCTAAGTGATTCTAGAAGGCAGCTCAAGGGCAATTAGGGATAGGCAATAAAAGCGATGCCCACATCCCTGAATGAACAATTTTAAAAAGCCAACATTTTAAAGAGTGCCCCGAGTTCAAAGTAACAGTAAAGACCCCCTGCCCGTTGCCCCTCCCCCCCCAACATCAGTATTTGGGTTTGAGTGTTCCCCCATCACTATCCTCGCCAGCATTGGGACTTCAGTGCCCATCCCAAGGATTGCTTGCACCAGAACATTGGGGCCCTCCAAATGGCCTCCCTTCAGACATCCCCCTGCCCAATTGCTGGTACCAGCACCTCACTGCCCTCCAGGTGAGCGACACCCCGAGACTATGGAGTCAACAAGTGTCTCCCCCCTTCGTGCCCCCTTCAGGTCCTGCCCCTTGGCAGTGTCAACCTAGCACTGCCCACTGGCCCTTATTCTCCCCTCTTATTTTTTATTTTAATCTTCCTTTGCTGGTTTCTAAATTTTCCCTAATCCTCAACTGCCACTTATCTTTGCAACATTGTCTGCTTTGCTTTCAGTTTGATACAATCCTTAACTTCCTCATTCACCCATTGTGGTTCAACCTTCTTGTACAGCCTTCCTTCCTCAATGGAATATATATTTGTTGAGAATTATAGCATATCTCCTTAAGTGTCTACCACTGCATCTCTACTCTCTGAACATTCAATTTATTTTCTTATTCTACTTTAGCCCACTCTGTCTTCGTACCTTTATCATTGCCTTTATTTAAGTTTATAATTCTAGTCTCACACCCACATTTCTCATGCTCAAACTGAATGTGATATTCTACCATGGTTTATCATTTTTCATCAGGGTTTCCTTTACTATGAGATCATTACTGAGTCCTGTCTTATTACATTTTAGCAAGTCTAAAATAGCCTGTTCCCTGGTTGGTTCCACAATGGCTGGTGCTAAGAAACTGTCCCACATATATTCTATGAACACATCCTCAAGGCTGTCTTTGTGAATTTTATTTTTCCAATCTAAAGCCATCCACAATTATTGCAGTACCTTTCTTAGAAGCCCTCGTTATTTCTTGTTGTATACTCTTTCCTACTGTGTTGCTATTGTTCAGGGTCTATAAACTATTTCTCCTACCAATGACTTATTTCCCTCTCACTCCAGTACTGATCTCATCATTCATTAACAGAGTCATCCCATCTCCATTTCCTGTCTGACTATCCTTCGGAAATGTCAAGTACCCCTGAATGTTCAGTTCCCAACCTTAATCACCTTGCAGCCATGTCTGTGTGATGCCTATAAGATCATAAAGATCATATCCATTTATTTCTATTTCTGCCATCAGTTCATCTATTGTGTTACAATACTACGTGCATTCAGGTGGAGCTTTTAATTTTGTCTTTTTGCCATTTTCCCGTTCGCGATACTATATTTGCTAGTGAACTCCTTGCATTGTACAGTCTGTCCCTTCCTGTCGCACTAGCTATTGGTCCCCATGTTTTCGCTTTAATTTTCTGAACTTTCGCTCACTTGAATCCTCCCCCCCCGAACTGTTTAATTTAAAGCCTGTCTGCAGGCCTGGATCTGCCACTGGTTCCAGAACAGTTCAGGGGAAGCCCCTCCCAAAGGAACAGTTCCCTCTTTCCCCCAGTACTGTGTGCCCTAAACCCTGAAATCCATTTCTCCCCCACCAATCTTTGAGCCATGAATTCAACTCTGATCTTATGTCCCCTGTTCCAATTTGCACATGGTTCAGTCTGTAATGCAGATGTCATTAATATATATCATAGAATTTACAGTGCAGAAGGAGGCCATTCAGCCCATCGAGTCTGCACCGGCTCTTGGAAAGAGCACCCTACCCAAGGTCAACACCTCCACCCTATCCCCATAACCCAGTAACCCCACCCAACACTAAGGGCAATTTATCAGGGCCAATCCACCTAACCTGCACATCTTTGGACTGTGGGAGGAAACCGGAGCACCCGGAGGAAACTCACGCACACACGGGAAGAACGTGCAGACTCCACACAGACAGTGACCCAAGCCGGGAATCGAACCTGAAACCCTGGAGCTGTGAAGCAATTGTGCTAATCACCATGCTACCGTGCTGCCAATTACTGTCATGATAGTCAAGTAAACATCACAGCACATACATACATACATAATGATGGACAGATCAACGGACCAATTAGCACACACAACACGACAGCCAATCACAGACAAGAGCATACACAGTACAAAACAAGGAACACGACACTTCCTGGGCAGTCCAACAGGAGACGGCTCTGGGCACAGACCTCATTGCCAGCCACTCAGACAGTCACCGTGTGCTGAGTACCAGAGTTTACTATGTCAATAGTTAAATGAAATAAAACTGCGTTGTACCATTCGCAACCGTGTTGGTTCGCCTGTGTCTCAGAGTACCCAACACTTCATGGTACCAGAAGTGAATTAATACCGACCCACAAATCTGCCATCCTGCACCATGGACACCGTCAACACTCCGCAGCCATTGCAAGTCACTGGGAACCTTGGCGTAAATTGGACGTTGTTCAAACAGCATTTCGAACCCTTTCTGGAAGCCAACGAAAAAGACAGCACCTCGGACAAAAGAAAGATCGCCATCCTCCTCACCACCGCAGGTCAGCATGCCATCCATGTCTACAACTTCCTGGTGTTCGCGGAAGGCGAGGACAAATCTAAATACAAGACGGTCCTCCTCAAGCTTGACCAACACTTCAACGTCGAGGTCAACGAGAGCTTTGAGAGGTATGTCTTCCAGCAGCGCCTGCAAGGTAAGGATGAGCTCCTTCAGTCATTCCTGACGCATCTCCGCATCCTCGCGCAGTCCTGCGGTTACGACACCACCTCAGACTCCATGATCCGGGACCACATCGTTTTTGGGGTCGCCTCGGGCACGCTACGCCAGCAGCTTTTAAAACTAAAAGGCCTCACCTTAGCCTCCGCAATCGAAGCCTGTGTCCTGCACGAGAACACAACTAGCCGCTATGCCCAATTTCAAGCGACCGAATCGGCGCGGAGGGGGTCCTACGCGACCGGATCGGCGAGCCAGGTGCCCCACAAGGCCGAACGGGTCCAGGCGATCGAGTTCCTCCCGGCCCGCGACCCGGATGAGGACGGCCGTTTTGCATGCTTTTCGAGGCCTCCCACGCTTGTGCGCGCCAGAATCTACGGCAACGCTGAGGGACGTGATGCGCAGGCGCGCTCGATGCAAGACCGAACTGCGCATGCGCAGTGGCGCAACGAACGCCATGACGGCACGACATGCGGCAACTGTGGAGCTGCACATTTAAAAGGGCAATGTCCCGCAAGAACCCGACAATGCCTACACTGTGGCAAGGTGGGCCACTACGCTGCTTACTGTCGAGCAGCTCAACCTGTCAATCTTCCACATCTCCGACAACCTCGCAGGGACGTGCGGACCATTCAGCCTCCCCATTACGAATCTTGCCCAGACAACATCCAGACCGGTGACACAGATGACCGAGACGCCTTCCGGGTTGCGGTCATTGATGGGAACCGAGTTAACACGATCAATCCGGGTGATGAATGATGTGTCACCAGACGGTCAACCCGAATTCGTCGCCCACCTACTAGACTGGACTTATGAGACTGTTTACACGTTGAACTCATGCAACCACTGTGTTAACATGTTTATGTTCTTATCGTTACAGGAATTTGTTTTATTGTTCCACATTTCCCCGTTCTTTGTTATGGTACAACCTCGTTATTATGTCACACCCGACATCGCCCCTTGTATATAGTTAAGCCCCATGTACATGCTGTAAATATTACACACACACACATTTAGCTGCACTCAGTACACATCTCTATTTATAACCACGTAGGCACATAATCTTGTAAAAAGGGGGGATGTCATGATATTCAAGTGACCATCACAGCACATACATACATACATAATGATGGACAGATCAATGGACCAATTAGCACACACAACACGACAGCCAATCACAGACAAGAGCATACACAGGACAAAACAAGGAACACAACACTTCCTGGGCAGTCCAGCAGGAGACGGCTCTGGGCACAGACCTCATTGCCAGCCACTCAGACAGTCACCATGTGCTGAGTATCAGAGTTTACTATGTTAATAGTTAAATGAAATAAAACTGCGTTGTACCATTCACAACCGTGTTGGTTCGTCTGTGTCTCAGAGTACCCAACACTTCAATTGCTTTGGTGCTTCTGCTTTTTAATTTAGCCCCTAGCTGCTCATACTCCCTCAGCAGAACATTTTAATCCAACCTATGTCACACCCAGAGTCACTGCTGTGCTAACACCAGCACTTGCACTTGGTTGGATAAAGGAAGGTTACCCCATATGCATTATACTGAGGTACTGGGTGTGCCGGACTGGCATTTGTGGACTACCAGTTGCCAGTGAAGTGCCACCTATTGTGTTCCAGACACTTTCTCAGTGTGTAAGGGAGGGGTACAGGGGAACTGGGCAAGGGGACAGTGTTTTCTGGTTCTGGGTTGGTATAGAACATAGAACATTACAGCGCAGTACAGGAGATTGATGGCCTCCCCTTTGCCACTTGCTTCCAGCTTCCACTACATTGCTGTGGCCACATTGGCAGGCTTTTCCCATTCACAACAAGGGCAGAGTGTGCGGTGTTTTTTGCACAGGTGTTGTGCGGAGGTTCCCTGTAGTCTTCACACTGAGCGTCTTGGCAGCATTTTAGCCTGCCCATCCCAGAATCCAGCATGTTGACCTGGCTCAGCTGGTTGCACACTCACTCCTGACTCAGGTTTACGGGTTCAGAGGTCACACATCTGAGGATACCATTACAGCGCCATGCCAAAGGCGTGCTGCATTATTTGAAGCACGTTATTTGGATAAGGCATCAAACCAAGACCCTGCTGAATGCCAATGATCTTATGCATTGTTGGCGAACACTCCCTAATCAAACAATGCCACCAAGGGAATAGCGAAAGCAATCATTAATCTCATTGCTGTCTGTGGGTGGTTCCTGGTGCAGAATTAGCTGCCAAACATTCCCATGTGTCAGTCTCTGCATTTCAAACTGGTAGGTGGAGAGCTTGGAAATGTTTCAATTGTGTAATAAGAGAAATAACATTTAACATATCCAGTACCCTGGGATTTGTGATGGAGCCTGCACTTGGCATTTACAAAAACAGTTATGGACATCATCCTCGTTTGCAGCCAATGAAGGCAGGAGATATTTAACAAAGCCAGTTCCTAATGGGCAGAGTTGCATTCTCAGAGAAACCGGAGATATTACAGTATTTGGCAGTCTTGTTTGTTTTGTAGGGTGTTGACAGAAATTATCTGTATTGTCAGTTGCCATATCAATATTCTCAATGTGTCCACATGGTACAGTATGTTTAACAATGCCCCTATTATCCATGATTGTTCTAGTTGGCATTACAGGAATAACAATATATTAGGTCAAAAGCACTGAAAGGCTTAGTCAGTAAGTACATTGTTTGATGAGGCCCAGAGTCAAACAGACCGCAAAGGCCTCTGCACCCATTCCTCGGGCGAAATTCTCCACCCCGCCCCGCCACATTTCTGCCCCGACCGGCCGGCGGGAGTCCCCGTAACACCGGCCGGTCAATGGGGTTTCCCATTGTGGGGCAGCCCCACGCCGTCGGGAAACCCCCGGGCACCGGCAAAACGGAGACTCCCGCCGGCGGAGAATGACGCCCCTCATCTGTGCTGAGGTAGCTGATTTTCAGTAAGCCGCACTTGGACCGTTCGCTGGCCCTCTGTACACCGATAGTAAAGACAATGGCAGTTCAGCGAAGGTTCACTAAATTGATTCCAGGCATGAATGACTTGTCTTGTGAAGAGAGAGTGAGCTGGTTAAACCGATAGAAGTTGGAGTTTGGAAAAATGAGGAGGGGTCTAATTGAGGTATATACAATGCGAAAGGGGGATTGACAGGATAAACCTGTCCCCTTGTTGGACATTCTAGAACGAGAGGCCAGACTAAGAGGTGGCAGATTTAAAACAGGAATGAAGAGGAATTACTTCACTCAAAGTGTCATGAATCTGTGGAATTCTATACCCCAGAGCACAGGGGACGCCGGAATACTGAACAAAATTAAGGAGGAGATACATAGATTTTTAATTAGCAGCGGGATGAAGGGTTATGGAACACCACCCCTCCCCACCACCCCCTCAAGTCCTGCAGACGACTTCCGGTGGCGGCTATGGAGTGAAAGGTCGCACATATGGCAGCTCCCGCTCTTGGCGGTCTTTTTGTGGCTTTTAAACTGGATTTCTATCGGAATTTTTCAGAGTAAGGGTGTAAAAGGGCGAAAAGAAGGAGGTGATCCCTAGTTTATGGAGCTGCACCCCAAGGGAAAATCGAAAAAGGAGAAATCAAAAGTTGGCTGGAAGCGAGGACCAGAGTTTGAAGGAAGCAATGGCGGGGAAGTAGGGTCTGACCTACCGGGCAGCACGGTAGCCTTGTGGATAGCACAATTGCTTCACAGCTCCAGGGTCCCAGGTTCGATTCCAGCCTGGGTCACTGTCTGTGCGGAGTCTGCCCATCCTCCCCGTGTGTGCGTGGGTTTCCCCCGGGTGCTCCGGTTTCCTCCCACAGTCCAAAGATGTGCAGGTTAGCTGGATTGGCCATGATAAATTGCCCTTAGTGTCCAAAATTGCCCTTAGTGTTGGGTGGGGTTTCTGGGATATGGGGATAGGGTGGCGGTGTTGACCTTGGGTAGGGTGCTCTTTCCAAGAGCCAGTGCAGACTCGATGGGCCGAATGGCCTCCTTCTGCACTGTAAATTCTATGATAATCTATGACCTCGGCAGCTCAATGGTCAACGGACCAGTTGGTGGACTTCTTGACTGAGAAGTTCACTCAACATCGCAAGGAATGTGCGGAGGACCTGACCCAGGCGGTGGAATCGATCGGTGGTGGTCGACCGTGTGGAGGAGAGAGTGACGACCCAGGGACAGGCGACCCAGAAGTTGGAGGAGCTGCCGGTGGAATGACAGGAGCTGTCCACTGTGATGGCAATGGAGATTGGGATGCTACAGGACCAACAAAAGCGGCTGCTGGAGAAGGTGGAGGACCTGGAGAACCGTTCTCGGAGACAGAATATCTGGATCGGATGCCGGTGAGTATGTGGGGAGGATGCTGGAGAAGCTGATTGGGGAGGGTTCGTTTCCCAAGCCTTTGGAGGTGGATCGGGCCCATAGGGCGCTTATGCGTAAGCCCCAGGGGAGTGAGCCTCCGAGGGCAATGGTGGGACGGCTGCATTGGTTCCTAGACAAGGAACGCATCATGAGGTGGGCCAGGCAGACAAAACGGTGCATGTGGGAAGATTCTGAGATCCGGGTGTACCAGGACTTGGGAGCAGAACTCGCAAAGAGGAGGGCGAGTTTTAATAAAGTCAAGGCGGCCCAGTACGAGAAGCAAATAAAGTTTGGTCTGCTTTACCCAGCCCGACTTTGGGTGACATATGAGGGTCAGGCGCTATACTTTGGATCGCTGGAGGAGGTGGTGGACTTCATGAAGGACAATAACGTGGTAGACAAACAAGGATCTTAAACCTGGACTGTGGGGAAGTGAGTTAGAAGCTATGCGTTGCCCTTTTAAAAACCTTAGTCTTTTAACTCTGTAACTTAGGTTGCGAGGTTTGAAAGCTGTTTGAGTTTTTACATGTATAATTCCTTTTTCTTTGTCCAGTCTTTTCTATTTGTTTCTGCTTGAGGGTGTTAGAACAGATAAGATTTTGTTTCGGGAGGAGGGCTGGGCCTCTGTGCTTGGACCTTGGGAGGGATTGTTTGTTTGTTTTTTGTGCTTTTTGCCATTGTTCTGGGAACTTATAATAAGAGTGGGGGGGAGGGGAACCAGCAGGTGGTAGGATGCCAGGCTAGCTGGGAGGGCTAGTTCACGGAAGCAAAGTGGGGGGTGAGCTGAAGATTAACGTAGTGCGGGAGGGGGAGGGGGGGAAGGAGGGGGTGCTGCTGATGAGGAGGGGACTTTTAGGACGTTACGGGAGGAGAGTAGATGACGGTAGCTGCCGAGGGGCGGGCCAGGTGAGGTGCGGGGCATGGGCCAAGGGCTGGCCTAGGAAAGGTCATGGCTGATCAACAGAGGAGGGGGATAGGGTGCCCCCGACCAGGTTGGTTACATGGAATGTTCGTGGACTGAATGGGCCGGTCAAAAGAGCCCGTGTGGTCGCACACTTGAGGCAGCTGAAGGCGGACGTGGCCATGTTGCAAGAGACGCACTTGAAGCTGGGAGACCAAGTTAGACTGAAGAAGGGATGGGTCGGACAGGTGTTTCATTCGGGATTGGACTTTAAAACAAGGGGGTGGCAATCCTAGTTAATAAAAAGGTGGCATTCGAGGTGGGAAAGATCGAGGCAGATCCTGGGGGTAGATTTATTATGGTTAATGGGAAGCTGGAGGGAATGGCTGTGGTGTTGGTGAATATATACGCCTCAAAGTGGGATGATGTCGCGTTTGTCAGGAGGGTGCTGGGAGGGGATTTTAACACGGTTCTGGATCCGAGACTAGACCGGTCGAGTTCCAGTTCGGGAAAAGTATCAGCAATGGCGAAAGAGCTGCAGGGGTTTATGGAGCGCATGGCGGGGATCTGTGGCAATTTGGAAGGCCAAGGAGCAAGGAGCATTCATTCTACTCCCATGTGCACAAGGTATATTCCAGGATAGACTTTTTCGTACTTGACAAAACGCTGTTAGCGGGGGTGGAGGACATTGAGTATTCAGCAATCATGGTGTCGGACCACGCTCCACACTGGATAGACCTACGGGTAAGCACAGGAAAGACCCAGCGTCCACAGTGGAGTTAGATGTAGGGCTGTTAGTGGAGGATAAGATTCGTGAGCGGGTGAGGGAAGCCATTCCGTGGTGCATAAAGAGCAATGACACGGGAGAGACCGCTGCAGGGGTGGTTTTGGAAGCATTGAAGGCGGTTATCAGAGGGGAATTTATTTTGATTCGGGCCCACAGGGAGAAGACTGAACGGGCGGAGTTGGACAGGCTGGTAGGTGAAATCTTACAGGTGGACAAGAGATATGCAGAGTCTCCGGATGAGGAGCCCCTGAAGGAGCGTCAGAGACCCCAAATGGAATTTGGGTTCCTGTCCACAGGTAAGGCAGAAGGGCAACTGAGAGTAAAAGGGGCGGTGTACGAATATGGGGAGAAAGCCAGTAGGATGTTAGCGCACCAACTGAGGAAACAGGAGGCGGCGAGAGAAATTGGGAAAGGATATGAGGGGGAAGGTAGTGGTGGACCCGGAGGCAATAAATGATGTGTTTCGTGAATTTTATAGTCGACTCTATGAATTGGAACAACCGCCGGGGAGGGGGGTATGAAGCAATTTTTGGAGAGGCTAATGTTCCCGAAGATTGATGAGGAGCTGGTGGAATGCCTGGGGGGCCCAATTGGGCTCGGGGAGGTGATAGACAGGTTGGTGGCGATGCAATCGGGTAAGACCCCGGGACCTGATGGATACCCAGTGGAGTTTTCTAAAAAGTTTTCTGGGTTACTGGTGCCGCTCCTGGTTAAGGCCTTTAATGAGTCTAAGGAGCTGGGAGTGCTCCCCCCAACGCTGTCACAGGCATCGATCTCTCTCATCTTGAAGTGGGACAAGGACCCGGAGAGCTATGGATCATATAGGCCGATTTCCCTTTTGAACGTAGATGCTAAATTGCTGGCAAAGATCTTGGGCACGCGTATAGAGGAATGTGTCCCGGAGCTAATCCGGGAGGACAAGGCGGGATTTGTGAAGGGCAGGCATCTGACGTCCAACATTAGACGGCTCCTGAATGTTATAATGATGCCAGCGGAGGAGCGCGAGGTGGTAGTAGCCATGGATGCAGGAAAGGTCTTTGACCGGGTGGAGTGGAAGTACCTGTGGGATATTTTAGGCAGGTTCAGGTTTGGGCAGGGATTTGTGGATTGGGTCCGGCTGCTATACCAGGCTAGGTGGCGAATGTAAGAACCAACCGGTTCCGGTCAGAATATTTTAGTCTCTGCAGGGGGACAAGACAGGGGGAGAGCCTGCTCTCCCCACTGCTGTTTGCCCTGGCCATAGAGCCCTTGGCAATGGCCCTTAGGTCATCGAATGTTTAGTGGGGGATAGTGAGAGGGGGTGTGGAGCACAGGGTCTCGCTCTATGCGGACAATTTACTGCTTCATATCACAGACCGTTGGGGTGGGGCGGGGGGTGGTGGCTGGGATTATGGAGACACTGGAAGAGTTTGGGTGGTTTTCAGGCTACAAGTTAAACATGGGAAAGAGCGAGGTGTTTGCAATTCAGGCACGGCGGCAGGAAAGGACACTGAGGAATTTACCTTTTAAGGTAGTGGGGAGGAGCTTTACGTATCCGGGGATCCACGTGGATCCGTTTAAGGATTGGGGACAGCTCCACAAGTTAAATCTGGGTAAAGCGGGCGGTCAGATGAAAAGGGATTTCCGCAGGTGGGTCGCGCTCCCGCTGACACTGGCGGGGAGGGTGCAGACGGTGAGGATGACAGTCCTCCTGATTTTTGTCCCGAAGGCCTTTTTTAGGTATTTGAATGCAGCGATCTCGGGTTTTGTGTGGGGGGTAAAAGCCCGAGGGCGAAGAAGGCACTCCTGGAACGGGGTCGCAGGGATGGGGGGCTTGGCCCTCCCGAGTTTTATGAATTATTACTGGGCGGCCAACATATCGATGGTTAGGAAGTGGGTAGTGGGGGAGGCTTCGGTTTGGGAGTGAGTAGGGCCGGCATCCTGTAAGGGGATGAGTTTGGAGGCTTTATTGACAGTGCCCCTGCCATCCTCACTGGCTCGGTACTCCACAAGCCCGGTGTTGGTGGCAGCACTGAGCGTGTGGGGACAATGGAGACAACACATGAGATTGGAGGGGGCGTCAGTGTGGTCACCGATCAGTGATAATCACCGTTTTGTTCTGGGGTGCCTGGATGGGGGCTTTAGGAGGTGGCAGCGGGCAGGGATTGAGAGATTTGGGGATCTCTTCATTCAGGAGGGTTTCCCGAGCCAGGAGGCATTAGAGGAGTTTGAGCTGCCCGGTGGGAATGGGTTTCGGTACCTACAAGTACGGGACTTTGTTCGGAGGCAGGTTCCAAGCTTTCCTTTCCTCCCACTGAGGGGTCTACAGGATAAGTGTGGTAGTCACCACTGTTGTATTGTATATACTGCATACGAGGGGTATTACGGTAAGGCCCCTGTACTACAGGTACGGGGGTAGATCCCTGCCTGCTGGCTCCGCCCAGTAGGCGGGGTATAAATGTGTGGGCTCTCCGAGCTGCAGCCATTTCGGCAGCAGCTGCGGGAGGCTGCACATCTCTGCGTAACAAAGCCTCGATTACCCTGTACTCTCGTCTCGTCGTAATTGATAGTGCATCAATTTATTACGCAGAGATTTTACAACGATGGATCTCCGCATCTAGCCTGATCGCCTGCAGCTGCACCCTCAAGCAGACAACGCCACGTCGGCCTTCGCACATTGGCTAGTTTGCTTTGAAGCCTACATCGGATCTGCGACTGAACCACCCTCAGAGCCACAGAAGCTCCAGATCCTTTACACGTGGCTGAGCTCCGATATCATTCCCCTCATCCGGGACGCGCCGACCTACGTTGAGGCCATGGCGCTACTAAAGGAGAACTACACTCAGCAGACCAACAAAATCTACGCCAGGCACCTCCTGTCCACGCGGCATCAACTTCCCGGTGAGTCTGTGGAAGATTTCTGGCGTGCCCTGCACGTCCTGGTGAGAGACTGCGATTGCCAGGCCGTTTCGGCCGTTGAACATTCTGACCTGCTAGTTAGAGACATGTTCATTACGGGCATAGGGTCGGCCTACATTCGCCAGCGCCTCTTAGAAGGGGCTACCCTCGACCTCGTGGCGACCAAGAAACTGGCGCTCTCGCTCACAGTCGCCTCACGCAACGTACAGGCGTATGCCCCCGACCGCACGGCCCACCCCTCCTGGGCATCATGGACCCCGCCAGCGACCTCCCCCAGCCAACCCCAGGCCTGTGCCGCTCGGCAGCCAACCAACCCCGGGGGACCCAAGTGCTACTTCTGCGGACACACAAAACACCCCCCGGCAGCGCTGCCCAGCGCGGAGCGCGCCCTGCAAGGCCTGCGGGAAGAAAGGAAATTTTGCTGCTGTGTGCCAGGCCTGCTCGATCGCCGCTATTGTCCCTGCACCCTCTACGTGCGACCCGTGGGCGCCGCCAACTTCTTCGCACCAGACCATGTGCGGCCAGTGGGCGCCGCCATCTTGCTCACCTCACAACACGTGCAGCCAGTGGGCGCCGCCATCTTGCTCGCCTCACAACACGTGCAGCCCGTGGGCACCGCCATCTTGCTCGCCTCACAACACGTGCAGCCCGTGGGCACCGCCATCTTGCTCGCCTCACAACATGTGCAGCCAGTGGGCGCCGCCATCTTGCTCGCCTCACAACATGTGCGGCCTGTGGTCGCCGCCATCTTGCTCGCCTCACAACATGTGCGGCCCGTGGGCGCCGCCACCTTCCCCGCCTCAGGAGCCCTGCTCGTCGGCCACCTCATCGGGCCGCTCATCGCCTGCAACCGCCGCCGACCAGCCGCGTCTCGCCTCCATCACGATCGACCGGTCCCGACCGCACAACCTCGCGACCGCAGGTGGGCGGCTCTATCACTTTTTAAGGGTTTTATTCGGCGTCACTAATGGAGTCTCGGTCTTCCAACGGGAGATGGACCGAATGGTTGACCGGTACGGTTTGCGTGCCACGTTTCCGTACCTCGATAATGTCACCACCTGCGGCCACGACCAGCAGGACACGACACCAACCTCCGCAAATTCCTCCAGACCGCAAACACCCTGAATCTCACATGCAACAGGGAGAATTGCGTGTTTAGCACCGACCGCCTAGCCATCCTCGGCTACGTAGTGCGAAATGGAGTTATAGGCCCAGACCCTGAACGCATGCGCCCCCTTATGGAGTTCCCCCTCCCTCACTGCTCCAAGGCCCTGAAACGCTGCCTGGGCTTTTTCTCTTATTACGCCCAGTGGGTCCCCAACTACGCGGACAAGGCCCGTCCGTTAATTCAGTCCACTGTCTTTCCCCTATCGACAGAGGCCCGCCAGGCCTTCAGCCGCATCAAAGCGGATATCGCAAAGGCCACGATGCACGTGATTGACGAATCCCTCCCCTTCCAAGTTGAGGGCGACGCGTCCGACGTAGCTCTGGCGGCCACCCTCAACCAAGCGGGCAGACCCGTGGCCTTTTTCTCCCGGACCCTCCACGCTTCAGAAATCCGCCACTCCTCAGTGGAAAAGGAGGTTCAGGCCATAGTGGCAGCTGTGCGACATTGGAGGCATTACCTGGCCGGCAGGAGATTTACTCTCCTTACTGACCAACGGTCGGTTGCCTTCATGTTCGACAATGCACAGCGGGGCAAGATCAAGAACGACAAGATCTTGCGGTGGAGGATCGAACTTTCCACCTATAACTATGAAATCTTGTATCGTCCCGGAAAGCTGAATGAGCCTTCCGATGCCCTATCCCACAGCACATGTGCCAACGTACAAGTGGACCGTCTCTGAACCCTCCACGAGGACCTCTGCCACCTGGGGGTCACTCGGTTCTATCACTTCGTGAAGACCCGCAACCTGCCCTACTCCATCGAGGAGGTCAGAACAGCCACCAGGAACTGCCACATCTGCGCGGATTGTAAGCCGCACTTCTACAGGCCAGAGAGGGCGCACCTGATAAAGGCTTCCCGTCCCTTTGAGCACCTCAGTCTGGACTTCAAAGAGCCCCTCCCCTCCGCCGACCGCAACACGTACTTCCTGAACGTGGTTGACGAGTACTCCCGTTTTCCATTTGCCATCCCCTGCCCCGACATGACCGCGGCCACGGTCATTAAAGCCCTCTGCACCATCTTTACACTGTTCGGTTTCCCCGCCTACATACATAGCGACGAACTGCGTCAATTCCTGCTCAGCAAAGGCATTGCCTCGAGCAGGACGACCAGTTACAACCCCCGGGGAAATGGCCAGGTAGAGAGGGAGAACGGAACGGTCTGGAAGACCGTCCTGCTGGCCCTTCGGTCCAGGAATCTCCCAGTCTCCCGCTGGCAAGAAGTCCTCCCGGATGCCCACAACTCCATCCGGTCGCTGCTTTGTACCACGACAAATCAAACACCTCACGAACGCCTCCTTGTCTTCCCTAGGAAGTCCTCCTCCGGAACGTCACTCCTGACCTGGTTGGCAGCCCCAGGACCCATCCTGCTCCGAAAACATGTGAGGGTGCACAAATCAGACCCGTTGGTCGAGAGGGTTCATCTCCTCCACGCAAACCCTCAGATCGCCTACGTGGCGCACCCTGACGCCCAACAGGACACGGTCTCTCTGCGGGACCTGCTGCCCGCTGGAACTCCTCACACACTCCCAACACCAATCACCCCCTCCCTCCCACCGGCGCACCCCACAGCCGCCCCCTTCCCGGGTGGATCGGTCCTTCCCCCGGCCCCGCCTAGGGGTAGTGAAGCAGGAAGAGACATTGCTACGCTCCCAGAGATGACAGTGCCCAAGCCAGCGCCTGCATCACCACCGGGGCTGAGACCATCGGGGAGGACGACCAGGGCACCCATTCGACTCATCGAATCGTTATAACAAAGCAAGAAATGCCTCTGTAAATAATTCAGTTGCCCAGTAAAAGCGGCATTGTAAATAGTGCTAGTAGTTGATATCAGAGCATAGCCGCTGTGTTAGTGGCATCCCAGGTACCGACTCTGTAAACCCCTACCACCATACGGCCCACTACCCCCGCCGGGTTCTTTTTTATCAAGGGGTGAATGTGGTGGTATGCATTAGAAGTATTACGGTACCCTGTGATGCCGAGAGGCTATTGGTGGATAGACGTCGGGTCCCGATTGGATCAGCCGCCTACTGGCTCCACCCAGTAAGGCGGAGTATAAGAGCCCGGGTTCTCCCAGCAGCCGCATTCTGTAACTGTGCTGCTGGGGAACAAGTCTGCGTAATCAAGCAATCGATTGACTCCGTCTCGTGAGTGATTGATCGTGCTACAGTAAGGCCCCTGTACCACAGGTACGGGGGTAGATCCCTGCCTGCTGGCTCCGCCACCTTCCCGATGCCGGATTGGTCAATCGGCACTGAGTGCCTGTCAGCGAGAGACCCCTGATAATCCCCACTGGCCAGCCTGACAGGTAGCCTTCGGGAGGCAAGGGAGACCCACGTGAGGCCTATTGAATCCCTAAGCCATCAGTAATGGGTGGGCTCAATGCTAATTAGCTTTTAAGTGTCTCATTGATTAACCCATTGTTTTTCAAACTTTTTTTCCGTTTTCACAAACCTATTTTTACCAACTGGCCAACCTTCGGGACCCCACCCAGCTGATCTTCGCGACCCACGCCAGCCGACCTTCGGGACCCCACCCAGCCGATCTTCGCGACCCACACCGGCCAACCTTCGGGACCCAACCCGGCCGATCTTCACGACCCACGCCAGCCGACCTTCGGGACCCCACCCAGCCGATCTTCACGACCCACGCCAGCCGACCTTCGGGACCCCACCCAGCCGATCTTCGCGACCCACGCCGGCCGGCCTTCGCGACCCACCATTTCCTCTTACCTTGTTTGCTGCTGACAAAATGGAGGAATCGCAATCGTGCCCAAAGCACGAGATGTCAATGCTCCGTGGGGGGTGGGGTGGGGGGTGGGGTGGGGGGTGGGGTGGGGGGGGGGTGGGGGGGTGGGGGGGTTGGGGGGGTGGTTGGGGGGGTGGGGTGGGGGGGGGGGTTGGGGGGGTGGGGGGGGGGGGCCTGACCTGCTCTCTGCCTCCCTTCAGGCAGGAAGATTACATAGAATTTTTTTTAAAATCTTCTGCGTATCCAATTGCGCAAATTCGCGGGCAACAGCCTCAGCAGCCGACTTTATTTTTACTAGTTCGGGGGGGGGGGGGGTTTATTTGATAAAGTTTAACAGGAATAAAATGCAGAAACTGAAAATGTTTTCATCCTCTATAAATTGGAGGTTCACCACATTTCACCTGAAAATTACAATTAAAAATGTAAAAAAAATAAAAGACACTTAAAAATCAATTAATTGATAAAGCTTCCAAATACGACCTGCATGCACTTTGTTTTGCAATGTTTAAAAATCAAGATTTAAAAAGCTGACATCTCTTGGTTGAAGTTACAGCTGCGGTGAAACCACCGTTGGATCATTCACCGTTCTTGGAGTAAGAGACTTCCACTTTGTCAGCATCAAAGTTCAGAAAGCAACCAATCACATCATTCTCCCTAAAAATTTTTAACAATGCTGGCTGCTGCGGCCTTCAAAAAGGCTGCGACCAGATTTTTAAAAATGCGGCCACACTGCGCATGCGCAGAGTTTCGCGCATGCGCCCCGATGAGCGGGCACGCATGCGCAGTGCGACCGCATTTTTAAAATACGTCCGTGGCCATTTTGAAGGCCGCCTGCAGCCGGCGTTATTAACAGCTGGCTGCTGCGTCTGTTGCGCACAGATTTGCCCAATCGGGAGCACGGCGACGGACGGCTCCGCGACCCACCCGACACCCACCCGCGACCCACCCGCGGGTCGCGCCCCCGACTTTGGCAATGCCTGGATTAACTTAACTGACATTCTGCTGCCAGAGGGTAGTATTCCCATGTTGGGCCCTTTTTCCAACAGTTTTCCCAACACCGGGAATCAGGTGCCACCTGGCCCCCTGTTTTTCCCAACCCCATCATTGCCTGTTCCAGCAAGCTCCAAATAAATTCCACCCAGTGGCTCCCATCACTGATCACGATGCAAGTGTGTGCATGTGTCTAGTGAGAATGCGATTGAGTTTGGCTTTGACACTCCCCTCAGCCATTGAACTTGCCAACGCACAACACCTAGGCTCATACTTAAATAACGGCTGCCTGAGGAAGGATCATCATCAAGTTGCATATAAGAGAGGAGAGGGGTAGGGGCGAAGAAGGGTGATGGGGAGGGACAAGAAGAAGAAAACATTCAATCTGAAAGGGTGTGTCACTGTGTGGAAGTCAGAAACAAAGTGACACTTTCCTCAAACTCAATATGGGAAAGAGTTCTGTGATCTTAGAACAAGCCTAAATCAAAGTTGTCTTTGTGTTGAAAGGTCAGTTATTGTTCACAAGCTGAGTCATGTTGCTGTTAGAAATATGTGATCACAGGCGACCTGGACCTGCTCGTGCTGATCTATCCCGATCGGAAAGGAGAACCCAGGCTGTACCATCCCCGGTTGACCAGGGTGGGCAGGGATCTAATTAGCTCATAAACCCTTGTCAAAAAGAGTTGACCTCCTGGTGAAAACATGGAGCCCACTGATCCCTGCTACTGACTAGCCAGAACAGGAAGTGTCCACACACGAGTTTTGTTCAGTCCCAAAGGCCATCACAGGCCATAGCAGGGAATTAAGTACTTTGCAGTTTGTCAGGGAATCCAGTTAGTGTTAAATTGTGTGTAACTTGTGTTAACTCCTACCCTGTGAGGGAGGGGCAAGAGAGGGTTGTCTCTCCATTAACACCCTGACAACTGACCAACAATAGATCGAAAATAATTAGAAATAGCTTAGTGATCAGAACTTCAATTTATTTAAACCGTTAAAAAAAGTCTTTAATATTATTCCTCCTTCTCCATTTTCAATTTAGCTCCTTTCTAGATCTCTTCAGGCTTGGTTCTGGGAAATGTGAACAAAGAACAAAGACAACAAAGAACACAGAAAAGTACAGCACAGGAATAGGCCCTTCGGCCCTCCAAACCTGCACCGACCATGCTGCCCGTCTAAACTAAAGCCCCCTACCCTTCCATGGACCACATCCCCCTATTCCCATCCTATTCATGTATTTGTCAAAATGGACCCCTTTTCAAGCCTTCCTACACCCTCTTTCAGACCCCGCCTACCAAGACCACCACCCTTCACCGCCCCAACCTTCCGGACGCCCCTTCATACCTACCCTACCCTGCATTCCCACTCCCTTCATACCCCCGTCCACCTTCCTTTCATGGGCATGGCCCCCTTCAGGCCCTGACCCTTGGCAGTGCCACCCTGACACCCAGGCACTGCCACCCTGGGAGTGCTCCTACTGGCTTTGCAGTAACACCTGGGCACCTTGGTAGTGCCAGGGTGGCAGTGTCAAAGTGCCAGCCTAGCAGTGCTAAGGTGCTGTGTTCAAGGGGGAAGGCCAGAGGCTGCCTTGCATTGTCCTTGGCGACCCAGGGGCCTCTGATAGCCCGTGTTTGTGTGGTCCAGTACTGAATGCCACCCAGCTGGGGACTCCCCGGGGAGGCCAGTAGATGCCAGGAGCCTGGTAGATCCCGGGTGAGCACATTGAAGCAAGACGTGCCAGGCTTGGTCCCACCCATTGTGGGCAGGATCCTGATCGCAACGTCTCATGAGACCTGGGTAGATCTCACGAGGCATACTGACTGTCAGGAATCATGCGGGAGGCCTCTCAGGCCTCTACCGGCAGCATTGCGCACTTGTACGGGTGCAAAGCGGGCAGTAGGTCGCGCTCTCAGTCTCTCTCTCCACAGTTGCTGCTTGACCGGCTGGGTTTTTTTCCCAGCACTTTGATTTTATTTGGGATTTCCAGAATCTGCAGTATTTTGCTTTTGATTAATTTCCCCCCAAATGTTACCCCATTTGAAATCTAGGTTGCATATAGCAAGCTCCCACAATCAGCAACGTGTTACTGACAAGATTGGTTTTAATGATGTTGATTGAGGGATAAAGATTGACCGGGATATTCTTTGTGATTTCATGCTCCAGGATTTCACGTGATAATCATGCCCTTTCCAGTCTGTTGCAAACTGTTCTGAAATCTATTAACCTGCCATTTGCACAGTGTCAGTGTCAGGAAAGGATCAAAACGTAACCCTGTCTATCAGCACATTAAACTTATTTAATTTGCAAACGTTGATAAAGGCTGGGCAGTAAATGGGGAACTGTTGTGTCTAATACTCAGAGCTGGAGATAAGGAAAAAGCACTAAAAGAAAATTCTTTTGACGATTGTTTGAAAAATATATACAATTAAAACTGACCCATTGATTCAGGAAAGGAAATGAACCAATAATAATAATAATCTTTATTGTCACAAGTAGGCTTACATTAACACTGCAATGAAGTTACTGTGAAAATCCCCTAGTCACCACATTCCGGCACCTGTTTGAGTACACAGAGGGAGAATTCGGAATGTCCAATTCACCTAACAGCACGTCTTTCGGGACTTGTGGGAGGAAACCGGAGCACCCGGAGAAAACCCACGCAGATACAGGGAGAACGTGCAGACTCCGCACAGTCAGTGACCCAAGCCGGGAATCGAACTTGGGATCCTGGAGCTGTGAAGCAACAGTGCTAACCACTGTGCTACTGTGGAACCACCAAAACATGATGCTGCCCATTTTATAAATAGTGAGTCATATATCCCTGGAAAAATAAATACATTAATTATTAACAATGTACACCATTATCAATGTATAAATTGGGGATTGAGATACACGGTGAGTTGTGAACGTCCAAATCTTGCTGCTTGATTTACATTGTTCCACCATTTACTTCCCACAAGTGGCCCCTCTCACTTGGTGTCCCCATTGGTTCTGCAAACATGCTAGATTTACACACTAAGTGCCCATTGAAGCTCACAACAGAAAGTTACACCTGACAAGTAAGAGTGCAAGTATCTTTTTTAATAATGCTAGAATGGTTATTTCAATGCAACCAACCTCTCCAGACCACAAAAGGGAGCAATTTAAATGGTTCAATCTCACTCAACAAAGAACAAAGAACAATACAGCACATAAACAGGCCCTTCGGCCCCCCAAGCCTGCGCCAACCATGGTACCTGCCTAAACTAAAACCGCCTGCACTTACATGGCACGTATCCTTCCATTCCCACCCTATTCATATATTTGCCTAGATGTCCTTTAAATGCCACTATCGTACCAGCTCCCACCACCTCCCCAGTTGCACGTTCCATATATTTACCACCTTCTGTGTAAAAAAACTTGCCTTGCACATCTGTTCTAAACTTTTCCCCACGCACTTTAAACCAATGTCCCCTAGTACTTGACTCTCCAACCCTAGGAAAAAGCATCTGACTGTCCACTCTGTCCATGCCTCTCATAATCTTGTAGACGTCTATCAGGTCACCTCTCAACCTCCATCGTTCCTGTGAGAACAGACCGAGTTTATCTAACCTCACCTCATAGCTAATGCCCTCCATACCAGGCAACATCCTAGTAAACCGCTTCTGTACCCTCTCCAAAGCATCCACATCCTTCTGGTAGTGCAGCGACCAGAATTGTACACAATATTCCAAATGAGGCCTAACTAAGGTCCTGTACAACTGCAACATGACTTGCCAATTTTTATATTCACTGCCCCGACCAATGAAGGCCAGCATGCCATATGCCTTCTTGACCATCTTATCCACATGTGTTGCACTTTCAGTGATCGATGGACATGCACGCCCAGATCTCTCTGCCTGCCAGTACTCGCAAGAGTTCTTCCATTTATTGTGTAATTCCTACATGCATTGGACCTTCCAAAGTGCATTACCTCACATTTGTCTGGATTAAACTTCATCTGCCATCTCTCCGCCCAAGACTCCAAACAATTTAAATCCTGCTGTATCCTCTGGCAATCCTCTTCACTATCCGCAACTCCACCAATTTCTGTGTCATCTGCAAACTTACTAATCAGACCAGCTACATTTTCTTCCAAATCATTTATATACACCACGAACAACAATGGCCCCAGAACTGATCCCCATGGAACGCCGCTAGTCACAGCCTTCCATTGAGAAAAACACCCTTCTACTGCTGCCCTCTTGTCTTCTGACCCATGCCAGTTCTGTATCCAACTTGTCAGCTCTCCTCTGATCCCATGTGACTTCACCTTTTGTGCCAGTCTACCATGAGGTACCCTGTCAAAGGCTTTACTGAAGTCCATGTAAACAACATCTACTGCCTTTCCCTCATCTATCATCTTTGTCACTTCCTCAAAAAACTTGATCAAATTAGTGAGGCATGACCTCCCCTTCACAAAACCATGCTGTCCATCACTAATAAGTCCATTTGTTTCCAAATGTGAGTAAATCCTATCTCTAAGAATCTTTTCCAATAGTTTCTCACGCAGGCAATAAATTGTTGTTGGACATGTAAAAACATCCAAATATACTTTTCCCATTTTATTCTTAGTTTTCTCTTTTGTGTTAAGTCAACCTTTCCTTCCCTCTCTTTAGGCAGGATTTTGCAGATGTGGGTGGGACCAGAACATTCGGAGTGCAGCCAAATGTCAGTCTCCCACCTCTGTGAAAAGGTTCCCAATTTTCCGCCCCCCAGTTTGATGGCGGGTCAGATTGTCTACCTTGGCACGTCAGGAACCACATTCGCCTTTCCATCTCAGGAAAGCTCATTAAGAACCCAGCTCAACGGAATCACCCAACCAACTCCCAGCGGTCACGCCGACAGCTAATTGGTGGAGGAGGTTAGGGGGGGATCTGAAGAGGTGGGACATGCTGCACTTTACTTTGGCAGGGAGGATCCAAGTGGTGAAGATGAACATTCTGCCGAGGTTCCTGTTCGTATTCTAGACATCAATGTAAACTATGGCTGCATATCACCAATGTGCACCTGTAAAGCAGCACTTTATTCATGACTTTGAGGTGTACCTGTGCTGTGTTTGCCTCTTTTTCACTGTGCTGCAATCACAACTGATCCAACAAGGCGGAGAGGACAGGTGGGGGAGGGGATGTGTGTGTGTGTGTGTGTGGGGGGGGGGGGGCATAATTTGTCAGGGGTGTGGTGAGGAGAAACAGAGGCTAGGGAAAGGGGTGTCAGTGACAAATGATTGGGGAGGGTGTTGTTGCCTGGAGCACAGAGGGAAAGGGTGGGTAGAGACAGGTGACGCGATGGGAAAAGGAACAGGAGGCATATGTGTGAGAGTCCTGGGGCAGTGCGCACCATGCTGCCAGGCTGCGCCTGGCATGCCTGTCCCGATGCCAGCCCAGGGAGAAGGGGAGCACCTGTCCATCCTCTGTCAGTTGCGCACAGCATGGTGTGCTGGGCTTGGTCATGGCGTTTGGTGATTTGGTATTGGGCTGCAGGTGGCTTAGTCGCCATTAGGGGAAGCATCTGCAGCCTGTAGATGGCGTGGTGGTAATTAAGGGGGGGAGCACTCGATAGTTCCATGCAGGGCGAGTCTCAGGGGGTCACTGGGCATTGGGCCTCAAGATGCGGAAGGGTCAGGTCGACATGAAAGCATCAGGACATCAACTGAGAACGGTCCGGGGAGTGGACAGGTATATCTACAAGGATCACAACAAGCTCTAAGATTAAAGGGGGAGGAAGGAATGTGATGGGAAGGAGGGAAATATGCATATGATGCTCTTCCAGGGCAATAGGAAGGACTTGGACAGTCGCAGTGGGGGAGGTTGGAAGCGGGTCTCATAATAGAACTGGAGCAGCAGCATCAAGACAAACAATTGAATGGCACAGTTAAAAAATGACATAAGAAAAAAAATCATCAGAGGAGTCTGAGGGCCTGTGGGAGGGGTCTGAGGGCCCGTGGGAGGAGATGGAAGGTCTGTGGGAGGAGTCTGACGGCCTGTGGGAGGGGTCTGAGGGCCTGTGGGAGGAGACTGAGGGCCTGTGGGAGGAGTCTGATGGCCTGTGGTAAGGGTCTGAGGGCCTGTGGGAGGGGTCTGAGGGCCTGTGGGAGGAGTTGGAAGGCCTGTGGGAGGAGTCTGACGGCCTGTGGGAGGGGTCTGAGGGCCTGTGGGAGGAGTCTGGGGGCCTGTGGGAGGAGTCTGATGGCCTGTGGGAGGGGTCTGAGGGCCTGTGGGAGGGATCTGAGGGCCTGTGGGAGGAGTTGGAGGGCCTGTGGGAGGAGTCTGAGCACCTGTGGGAGGGGTCTGAGGGCCTGTGGGAGGAGTCAGAGGGCCTGTGGGAGGAGTCTGAGGGCCAGTGGGAAGAGTCTGAGGGCCTGTGGGAGGAGTCTGATGGCCTGTGGGAAGGGTCTGAGGGCCAGTAGGAGGAGTCTGAGGGCCTGTGGGAGGAGTCTGAGGGCCTGTGGTGAGGGTTTGAGGGCCTGTGGGAGGGGTCTGAGGGACTGTGGGAGGAGTTAGAAGGCCTGTGGGAGGAGTCTGAGGGCCTGTGGGAGGGGTCTGAGGGCCTGTGGGAGGAGTCAGAGGGCCTGTGGGAGGAGTCTGAGGGCCTGTGGGAAGAGTCTGAGGGCCTGTGGGAGGAGTCTGAGGTCCTGCGGGAGGAGTCTGATGGCCTGTGGGAGGAGTCTGAGGGCCTGTGGGAGGAGTCTGAGGGCCTGTGGGAGGAGTCTGAGGGCCTGTGGGAGGAGTCTGAGGGCCTGTGGGATGGGTCTGAGGGCCTGTGGGAGGAGTCTGAGGGCCTGTGGCAGGGGTCTGGGGGCCTGTGGGAGGAGTCAGATGGCCTGTGGGAGGAGTCTGAGGGCCTGTGGGAAGAGTCTGAGGGCCTGTGGGAGGAGTCTGATGGTCTGTGAGAGGGGTCTGAGGGCCTGTGGGAAGAGTCTGAGGGCCTGTGGGAGGAGTCTGAGGGCCTGTGGGAGGAGCCTGAGGGCCTGTGGGATGAGTCTGAGGGCTTGTGGGAGGAGTCTGATGGTCTGTGGGAGGGGCCTGAGGGCCTGTGGGAGAAGTCTGAGGGCCTGTGGGAGGAGTCTGAAGTCCTGCGGGAGGAGTTGAAGGGCCTGCGGGAGGGGTCTGAGGGCCTGTGGGAGGAGTTGAAGGGCCTGTGGGAGGAGTCTGATGGCCTGTGGGAGGGGTCTGAGGGCCTGTGGGAGGAGTCTGAGGGCCTGTGGGATGGGTCTGAGGGCTTGTGGGAGGAGTCTGATGGTCTGTGGGAGGGGTCTGAGGGCCTGTGGGAGGAGTCTGAGGGCCTGTGGGAGGAGTCTGTGGGCCTGTGTGAGGGGTCTGAGGGCATGTGGGAGGGGTTTGAGGGCCTGTGGGAGGAGTCTAAGGGCCTGTGGGAGGAGTCTAAGGGCCTGTGGGAGGAGTCTTGATGGTCTGTGGGAGGGGTCTGAGGGCCTGTGGGAGGAGTCTGAGATCCTGTGGGAGGAGTCTGTGGGATGGTGGGAGGAGTCTGAGGGCCTGTGGGCGGAGTCTGATGGTCTGTGGGAGGAGTCTGAGGACCTGTGGGAGGTGTCTGTGGGCCAGTGGGAGGAGTCTGAGGCATGTGGGAGGAGTCTGAGGGCCTGTGGGAGGAGTCTGATGGTCTGTGGGAGGGGTCTGAGGGCCTGTGGGAGGCGTCTGAGGGCCTGTGGGAGGAGTCTGAGGGCCTGTGGGAGGAGCCTGAGTGCCTGTGGGATGAGTCTGAGGGCTTGTGGGAGGAGTCTGATGGTCTGTGGGAGGGGTCTGAGGGCCTGTGGGAGGAGTCAGATGGCCTGTGGGAGGAGTCTGAGGGCCTGTGGGAAGAGTCTGAGGGCCTGTGGGAGGAGTCTGATGGTCTGTGAGAGGGGTCTGAGGGCCTGTGGGAAGAGTCTGAGGGCCTGTGGGAGGAGCCTGAGGGCCTGTGGGAGGAGCCTGAGGGCCTGTGGGATGAGTCTGAGGCCTTGTGGGAGGAGTCTGATGGTCTGTGGGAGGGGTCTGAGGGCCTGTGGGAGGAGTCTGAGGGCCTGTGGGAGGAGTCTGAGGTCCTGCGGGAGGAGTTGAAGGGCCTGCGGGAGGGGTCTGAGGGCCTGTGGGAGGAGTTGAAGGGCCTGTGGGAGGAGTCTGATGGCCTGTGGGAGGGGTCTGAGGGCCTGTGGGAGGAGTCTGAGGGCCTGTGGGATGGGTCTGAGGGCTTGTGGGAGGAGTCTGATGGTCTGTGGGAGGGGTCTGAGGGCCTGTGGGAGGAGTCTGTGGGCCAGTGGGAGGGGTCTGAGGGCATGTGGGAGGGGTTTGAGGGCCTGTGGGAGGAGTCTAAGGGCCTGTGGGAGGAGTCTAAGGGCCTGTGGGAGGAGTCTTGATGGTCTGTGGGAGGGGTCTGAGGGCCTGTGGGAGGAGTCTGAGATCCTGTGGGAGGTGCCTGTGGGATGGTGGGAGGAGTCTGAGGGCCTGTGGGCGGAGTCTGATGGTCTGTGGGAGGAGTCTGAGGACCTGTGGGAGGTGTCTGTGGGCCGGTGGGAGGAGTCTGAGGCATGTGGGAGGAGTCTGAGGGCCTGTGGGAGGAGTCTGATGGTCTGTGGGAGGGGTCTGAGGGCCTGTGGGAGGAGTCTGAGAGCCTGTGGGAGGAGTCTGAGGCCCTGTGGGAGGTGTCTGTGGGCCGGTGGGAGGAGACTGAGGGCATGTGGGAGGAGTCTGAGGGTGTGTGGGAGATGTTTGAGGGGCCTGTGGGAGGAATCTAAGGGCCTGTGGGTGGAGTCTGACGGCGTGTGGGAGGGGTTTGAGGGCCTGTGGGAGGAGTGGGAGGGCCTGTGGGAGGTGTTTGAGGGTGTGTGGGAGGGGTTTGAGGGCCTGTGGGAGGAGTCTGATGGCCTGTGGGAGGAGTCGATGACCACTTTTCAGCTAATTAATGGGCCATCTAAATAATTTGCACTTCAGCACAAACTCAGCTGAGGTGTGTTAGGAAAACTCAAATACCAGTTGAAAGATTTGGGAAACTTAACGCATGGTACGAATTCTTGCAAGATCCATATCTTTTTATTAAAACAGTAAAAAATATATACAAGGCCAAACGGTACAAACACTAATTTTTTGTTGGAGAAACAAGGTACCCTCCCCTCAGTACCAACGTACGGGGAGGGGAGGGGTGGATACTCTGATTATTAAAACAGTTCACAACACGTTTCTACAAAAAACAAATGTTGCAAGCACTAAACTTTGCGCTGGAGAGACCAGATACCCTCGCCTCTGTACCAACAGAAGGGAAACAGCGATTTGGGGCCAAATGTTGAATGGCCTTGAATAACCATCTGCCGCTGTAGTAATGAGATTGGTTGTCCCTCCCTTCTGTCAATCAACCGGGGGCAGCACTAGGGGGAAGGGTTTTCTGGTAGAAAGATGATGGCAGGCAGGCAACAATCACATTACTACCACAAAAAGGGGAAGGACCCGTTGGAATGTCGGACGTATAGGCCCATATCGTTGTTAAATACAGATGTGAAAGTTGGTGGTGGGATGGATGGAAGGTTGTGTCCTGGGGGTGGTTGCGGAGGACCAAACAGGCTTCGTAATGGGCAGGCAGCTTTCTAGTAATATAAGGCAGCTGTTAAACGTGATCATGACCCCGTCGAGAGCCGAAGGTAGTGGTGTCCATGGACGCGGAGAAGGCATTCGACTGGGTGGAGTGGCAGTACCAGTTTGAGGTCCTAGGAAGATTTGAGTTTGAGGCATGGGTGTGCCTGTTATATGTGGCACCAAGGGTGAGTGTGCGGACCAACGACATAGGTTTACAGAACCTTAAACTGCACAGGGGAACAAGGCAGGGGTGCCCGCTGTCGCTGCTGTTGTTTGTGTTGGCTATAGAGCCTCCGGCAATGGCTCCTGGCGGTCGGCAGAGTGGCAAAGGATTACGAGGGGACGAAGGGAGCATCGGGTGTCACTATATGCTGACGATCTACTATTGTATGTTTCGGACCCGCTGAGCTTGTTGGGGAGTTTGGGGCGTTCTCAGGATATAAGTTAAATGTAGGGAAAAGCAAAGTGTTCCCGGTGAATGAGTTGGGCCAGTGAGCCAATCGAGGGGTGATGCCATTTAAGATGGCCAGAGACAGGTTTAGATACCTGGGGATTCAGGTAACGAGGGAATGGGCGATGCTACACAAATGGAAGTTAACAAAACTGGTGGAAAGGTTAGGGGGGTCTGAAGAGGTGGGACACGCTGCACTTGCCTTTTGCAGGATCGAAGTGGTGAAGATGAACATTCTGCCAAGGTTCATGTTCATATTCCAGACATTCCCGATCTTTGTACCGAAAGCCTTCTTTCGAAAACTGGATATGATTCACAGACTTTAATAATAATAATAATAATTGCTTATTGTCACAAGTCGGCTTCAATGAAGTTACTGTGAAAAGCCCCTAGTCGTCACATTCTGGCGCCTGTTCGGGGAGGCTGGTACGGGAATTGAACCCACGCTGCTGCCTTGTTCTGCATTACAAGCCAGCTATTTAGCCCAGTGTGCTAAACCAGCCCCAATATGGGGCTGCCCCAGTCCTAATAGTGCAGGGTAACCACACAAATGGGCATGGAAGGTGCCAAGGGGTAAGAGGACCCTGTTACAGAGGCAGAAGGGAGGGTTGGCATTGCCGAACCTGTTACATTATTACTGGGCGGTCGGCAGCACGGTGGCGCAGTGCTTAGCACTGCTGCCTCACAGCGTCGAGATCCCAGGTTCGATCCAGGCCCTAGGTCACTGTCCATGTGGAGTTTGCACATTCTCTCCGTGTTTGCGTGGGTTTTGCCCCCACAGCCCAAAGATGTGCAGGCTAGGTGGATTGGCCATGCTAAATTGCCCCTTAATTGGAAAAATGAATTGGATACTCTAATTTTTTTTTTAAATTATTACTGGGCAGCGAACATGGAAAAGGTAAGGCGGTGGTGGGAAGGAGAAGGAACAGAATGGGTTAGGATGCAGGAAGAATCCTGTAGAGGGTCCAGCTTGAGGGCTATGGTGACTGCAGCATTGCTAATGGCACCAAGGAAATACTCAGAGAGCCCTGTAGTGTAGTCCACCATGACAGTCTGGAACCAGCTCAGGAGGCACTTTAGGACAGAGGGGATGTCGGTGTTAACGCCGTTGTGCGAAAGCCACGGTTTTGAGCCGGGGGGTTAGATGACATGTATAGGAAATGGAGAGAAGTAGGGCTGGTTAAAGTGAGGGATCTGTAGCTGGAAGAAGGGTTTGCCAGTATAGAGGAGCTGAAGGAGAGAATAGAGTTCCCGAGAGGAAGTGAGTTTAGGTACCTGCAGGTAAGGGACTTCGCGCGGAAGATTTGGAAAGAGTTCCCCAGGTTGCTGAGGTACACCCTGTTGGAGCGACAGCTGCTTCCAGATGTGGAAGGGGAAGGCAGGATTGGAGAAGTATACAGGTTGCTGGGAGAACAGGGAGGTGAGCGGGTGGTGAAGATTAAGGAGAAGTGGGAGGGGGAGCTGGGAGGGGAGATAAACTGGGGAGTATGGATAGAGGCGCAACGAAGGGTAAATGTGACCTCCTCGTGCGCAAGGATGAATCTGATACAGTTCAAGGTGGTACAAGGGCACATGACCAGGGCAAGAATGAGTGGGTTCTTCCAGGCAGTGGCAGACGAGTGTCCTGGGGCTGTGAAAAGTTGAGATTTTGGGCGGGAGTGTTCGTGTTGCTAGCAAGGAGAGTCGGGGTGGAGGCAGAGCGCGGACCCTTTGGTGGCGATATTTAGGATATCAGAGAAGTTGGAGCTGATGGAGGGGAGGAAGGCTGACATTGTGGCATTTGCCTCTCTGACTGCCCGGTGAAGAATCCTGTTGGAGTGGCTGTCGGCAACGCCGCCAGGGATGGCGGCCTGGCTGGGGGACTTGTATGACTTTCTTTGGTTGGAAAAGATTAAGTACGAATGAAGGGGTTCAGCGGAGAGCTTCGAGGCAAGGTGGGGGATGTCCGTGGCCGTGTTTGAGGAGCTGATGGGAGGGGGAGGCTGAGGGGAGGTGAAAAGGGGGAAATTTTGTACAAGCTATATAGTTGTGAGTTGGGGAGTTTGTTCCCCGATGTATAAATATCCTTTGAGGCCCCTAAACGACCCTATAACCTTTGACTCCTTTCCCGATTTAAAATCTGCCTTCTCAGCCTTGAATATACTTAATGACACGGCCTCTACAGCTCTCTGTGGTAAGGAATTCCGCAGATTCGCTTCCTCGGAGTCTGAGAGAGGAAATTCCTCCTTATCTCTGCGTTAAATGGGAGGGGTTAATTGCTCTGAGATTATGTCCTCTGGTCCAAGCCTCTGCCACAAGGGGAAACAACCTCTCAGCATCTACCCTGCCAAACCCCCTGAGAATCCTTTATGTCTCAATAAGGTCGCCTCTCATTTTTCTAAACACCAATGAGTACAGGCCCAACCTACTCAATGTCTCCTCATCAGAAAATCCCACCATGCCCAGGATCAAGTCGTGAACCTTCTCTGGATTGCCCCCAATGTGAGTATATATTCCCTTAGATCAGGCTTTTTCAAAGTGGGGGTCACGACCCTCGGATGGGTCACGGGCAGGTGTAAAAGGGTTGCGGTGCACCCCGAAAGTAACATAACCATCCCAACTACCGGCTAGGATCAGCAGGTTGGAGAACAGACAGAGTGCCACGAAAATGGCTTTTGTGATGGGACATACGAGTCAATGCATGGCCCAGGAGCGAGGTCAGAGTGGACTGATGGGCTGACAGATATCCCAACAGCAAAACAGATGGTTAGTTGCAATTTGGAACCATCACATGGACAAGACTAAAGCCAAGTAAAAGGACGCCTGCTCGTCACTAATCTATTTGATTCTTCACTGAACTTTGAAAAGGATCTAAGGGAATCTATACTCGCATTGGGGAAAATCCAGAGAAGGTTCACTAATTAATCCTGCGAATGATGGGATTTTCTGATGAGGAGAGGTTGTGCAGGTTGGGACAGTACTCATTGGAGTTTAGAAGAATGGGAGACAACCTCATTGAGTCATAGAGGATTCTTCACTCAACTGAAGTCTTTCAATCAACTAACCTTAAATTGAGTAGTTATTCAGGATCACCCACCAGGAGATTCCGTTCCCATTTCTGGGAAGCTAGCACAGACCCCCCCCCCCCCCCCCCCTTGCACGCCCTCCACACCTACACTCGCTCTCTCAGTCCTCTCAGTGGAAGAAGCTTTTGGGAAGCCAAACTCCAGTGACTATACTTCATTCATTGGCTGCAATCTACTTTGTACTCTTGTAGATGTGAAGATGCTAGCAAAATGCTAATTCTTGTTTTTTTTTCCATCATTCAAATATTGACATCGAACTCATGGCTGGCCTCCTTTGAATATCTCTCTATTTTCATAGAGTCATAGGGTGCGGTTCTCTGTCGGCTGATGGCGAAATCAGGAAATGTGATTGGGCGGAGAATTGGTTTTGATGTTGAAATCGTGGCGGACGCCGTGTTCACGCCAAAGCACAATTCTCCGGTGCCTTGACAACAGCGTCAATGCGTTCCACTCCGCGCATACATCATTAAAGGGCTTGACCCGGTATTCTCCGGGGCCTCCGCGATTCCCCGCCTCTAATGGGGGGGGTTCCCGGCAGCGAAGTTCATTTGTGCTTTTAAAAATTGGGAAACAGAGCCACGGCTGATCAAGGAGTGAGAGGAGGTAGGAATGCAGGGGTGCACCCATGGGCTGATAGAGGTGTGGGGGGGGCAGGTGAGGATGACGGTGGGGTGGACCGTGGGGCCAGGGTGACCCTCCCCCACTGGACTGGCATTGACTGCCATTGCCGCGGCCTGCAAGGCAGCCATCATGCTGCACACCCCACTGACCACCCACCTTGGCCCCTGGTCCTGCAGAGTGACACCGGCTGTATGGGTGCCCCCACCCCACCACCACGTACCCCAGCCCCCCCCAAAATCGGACGCACCCGCTGGCGGGCCATCACCGGGTCCATCAAGGCTAATGCCCACAGTAAGCCCAACAGCGGGACGTCCAACCTCTAGCAACCCCTGACAGCAGGACAGGCGCCAGGGCCAGGAGTCCGCCGGGGCCGGGCACCGACGGGGCCAGAGGTGCAGGGATGAGGGGGGGGTGGGACATGGGGGGGCATGGTCCACACTGCCAGCTGGGGCCACCGTTAACATGGTGCGTAACTCCATGATTGGGCATGGGGGTATGCACCACGCCAACAAGTCGGCCTTCCACTCCCTGCAGACAATGGATATTGGAATACAGTCAGCAATGGTGACCTTCCTCATAGCCGCTACAGCCCTAGGAATGCACTGAGGCTGTACGAGCTGGAGTTGCTCGGGGGACACACTTCAGTAGCGGTGCGTGCCCCAGAGGAACAGGAGGCAGCTGGTGAGGATGGAGAGCCGGCCGCCCAACAGGCCGAGGAGGAGGAGGTCCAAAGGAGACGCACAAGGCCTTGTGTGTGTCATGCTATGCAGACATGCAACCAATCGGTCATCAGAACAGGACACAACCAATGGGTAATCAGGACACCCAGAGATGGCATTACCACAAGGGGGCTCTACACAACCACTATAAAAAGGACAAGGCACACAGGCTCTGCCTCTTCCATCGGCAGAAACCTAGCGAGCAAGACAGGGTTGGTTATCAGCAACATCACACCCTAGCACGTGGTCTAGAGCAAGCTTGTATAGTTAGCAGAGTAGACTGAGTTACTAGAGTCAGATTAGCAGATTGTCGAACTCATTTAGGAGCATTGTTAATCGCTCAATAAATACGTTGAACTTATCTCAGAGTCTGGAGCATCCTTCAACAAAGCCTACATCAAGTGGCAGCTTATGTTACTCGAAGTAACATAACACCACATGGTACAGGAGTGACTGCTCAATCTCCCGAGTTCAACTCAGTAAGGTCAGAGACAACCAGCTATCGAATCCAGGCACGATGGACAAGATTCAGGCTCCTCAACAACTCAGGACCACGGGTAATCTTAGTGCTATCTGGCAGTCGTGCAAACAAAATTCCAACTATATGTGGAAGCATCCGACCTAACTGGTGCGACCGATGCTCGGAAGATAGCTCTTCTACTGACCACTGCGGGTGACCAAGCGATAGAGATCTTCAACTCGTTTCAATACACAGAAGAGCAGGACAAAACGAAATACCAAACCATCCTGGAAAAATTCGACAGCCACTGCGAGGTGGACACGAACAAAATATTTGAGCGCTACATCGATAAGCAGAGGATGCAAGGTAAAGATGAATCCTTCAATAGTTATCTAACTAACCTTAGACTGCTAGCGCAATCCTGCAACTTCGGTGACAGAACTGACTCCATGATCAGAGACCAAATCATTTTTGGAATCCACTCTGATCCTCTGCGAGAGCAATTGCTGAAAATCAAGCACATGACCTTAAAAGTCGCTATTGAAACGTGCACTGTGAATGAGCATTCAAAAAATCGCTACTCACAATACAAAAATGCTGAGAGTGAAAAACAAGCCTCCCACGAGGTGGCGAGTGTTCAGGCCATCTCCCGGATGCAGCGCCTCCACATCTCCGACGGCAGCTATTTTGCGTGCTCCTCCAGGGGGCCCGGCGCATGTGCTATGCGACCAGGAACACGAAGCGGCTGAGAACCGCACTGCGCAGGTGCAAACGGCCAAGAACCGCACCACGCATGCGCAACGACGCACCGAGCGTCATGACGCCGGCATCATGACGTGTGCACACTGTGGCACCGCCCACTTTAGAACAAAATGCCCTGCAAGAGACAAACGCTGTTTATACTGTGGGTAACTTAACCACTGTGCAGCCCCTTGCAGATCTGCAACACAAGTCAGGGGTCAGCGACCACAATTCAAGCAGGATCGCATCAGAAGTGTGCAACACCGAACGCATGACTCTGATCAAGGTAGTGCTCCAGATCCAGACGATGACTACCTGGATAACACATACCGAGTAGGCATCATCACGAAGTGCCAATCACCGGTGTCATGATATGCAGACACACACATAATGAGATACAGGCAGGCACAGACAAGCAGCTAATGGACACAGAGGACATGACCAATAAGCAGGCAGGACACTCAGGGGTGGGATCGGACTGTAAAAGACACGAGGCACTGACACTCCGCCTCTTTCCACTGGTGAACATCTAGAGAGTCAGTCAAGGGTGTTGTTATAATCTCACACCTCCTAAAAGGAAAGTGGGAAGAAGAACTAGGGGAGGAGATAGAGGAGGGTATGTGGGCTGATGCCCTAAGCAGGGTAAATTCCTCTTCCTCATGCGCCAGGCTTAGCCTGATTCAATTTAAGGTGCTACATAGAGCACACATAACGGGAGCAAGATTGAGCAGGTTCTTTGGAGTGGAGGACAAATGTGGGAGGTGTGGCGGGAGCCCGGCAAACCACGCACATATGTTTTGGGCGTGTCCGGCACTGGAAGGGTATTGGAAGGGAGTGACGGGAGTGATTTCGCGGGTGGTGAAGGCCCGGGTCAAACCAGGCTGGGGGTTAGCTCTATTTGGAGTTGCGGAAGAGCCGGGAGTGCAGGAGGCGAAAGAGGCCGACGTTGTGGCCTTTGCGTCCCTAGTAGCCCGGCGCAGGATCCTACTCATGTGGAAGGAGGCGAAACCCCCTGGACTGGGAGGCCTGGGTAAATGATATGGCGGGGTTCATTAAACTGGAGCAGATAAAGTTTGCCCTGAGAGGATCGGCTCAAGGGTTCACCAGGCGGTGGCAGCCATTTCTCGACTACCTAGGGGAACGTTAGAGGGAAGACAGATGACCAGCAGCAGCAACCCGGGAGGGGGGGGGGGGGGTTAGTTTAGTTTAGGTCAAAGATAAAGGGGTTTTGTTACTTGTGTATTGTTAAAAATTTCTGTATTGTTATTGTTGCGTTTGCTTTGTAAGAGGGGAAAAATTGTTTGGGAAAAAAATTTCAATAAAACATATTTTAAAAAGAAATAATCTCACACCTCCACCACGCGGCTAAGAGCTAGTCTGGTTCAGTCAGACAGAGTAACCACACTTAAGTTAGCAGAGAGTCGAACTCACAGAGAACTGTGCTAACTGCTATTAGTTCAATAAACCTGATTGAACTAACTTCAAGGTCTGGTGTATATTTTTGATCTAAGCTGCATCAAGTTGCAGCCAGTGTTATACCTAACACAGCATGATACCAGGAGACTACTAATTTAAGGTGGCTTACCTCAGTCCGTTCCGTGACGACCAGCACCCGGCACCATGGAGAAGATTCAGGCTCCTTACCAGCTCAGGACCTCCGGCAATCTCTGTGCCACCCGGTGGACATTCAAGCAAAGGTTTCTACTGTATATCGCAGCCTCAGACCTCGAGGGTGTATCTGATGCAAGAAAGATCACGCTTCTCCGCTCAACAGCAGGTGATCAAGCCATCAAACCCTTCAACTCTTTTAACTTCACCGAAGGCCTGGACAAGACAAAGTTTCAGACCATCCTGAACAAGTTCGATAGTCTCTGTTGTTATGGGCGAGGCGTTTTCAGAACCCCAAAATGTATCATGGAGTTCAACCAACCTCTCCCTTTAATGGATTTGCTGCTTTTCCGAGCACACGGCTTTTTCCCTAGGCGTGGGATTACAATTACGGACACGTGGGTTTTTCAACACAAAACACTGTTTATTCCATGAACTCAACTTAACATCTTAAATAAACATTGGATCTCTTAACACCCCTTTCTTCAAAGATAACTCAGAAAATTTTGCAACAGTAAATAACTCCTTAAAATGTTCCTTCAAACTTCCAAGACACTTAACACCTTCAAACATTATCACATCAGGTTAAAGGATATATATTTTTTCTGTAGAATGGCAGAGACATATTAGCTTGGTTGACTTCAGCTCCAGCACCTTGCTTTCTTCATGCAGCTCTCTGAAAACCCACAGACACACCCACGCTGCTTTCTCAAACCTGGCTTTCTCCCTTCAAGCAGATCACAGCAAAACAGAACTTCTCAAGCTGCTGTCTCAAACTAGCTTTCTACTTTGAATCAGCTCACAGCAAAACCAGCCAGGCACTTTTAAACTGCTCTCAGCAAAACCAGCCAGGCATTTTTCAAACTGCAAGCCCACTGCAAAATGGCTGACCTGAGCTGAACTCCACCCACTCTATGACATCACTGTTTTCTTAAAGGTACATTGCTTAAACATTCATGTCTTAAAGGTACCCTCACATGACACCTCCCCCAAGAAAGAAAAAACATCAACTTCAAGATGGTTTCATTTTTCGCTTTTGCACCACCCACTAAGAAATGTACACAGTAAATATACTTTATCGGTTTTTTTTAAAACAACACATGCAAACAGGTATAATAATATAGTCCATTTTTCTTTGTTCTTCTTCCTCCAACCAAAATCCTTCTCGATTGACAGTCTCTTTGAACAAAGTCTCTGCGCGAACCATCCATTCCTCTTCTCCTCGGCATTTCTCTTCAGAATCAGTGCTTTAGTTCAATCTGACCAGAGACCCTTGCAATTCTCCAATACAGGAACATTGGTTACCACAGTTTTCAGGCAGTCAAATGCCTGTTGAAAGTCCGCTGTCCATTGACATTTTTTAGTTTTTAGATCAGTGGAGTAATCACGCCACAAAACCTTTGCACAAAGGTTCGATCAAATTCATTCATGCTAAGAAATCGCATTATTTCCCTTCGTCTGGAGGATATCGGAAACTCCGCAAGGAATGTGGTTCGGGCTTCTCCAAATTCACTTTCGGCTAAGTTCATCACCTGAAGTCGATCGAAGAACTCCATACGATGTTTTAAATGTTCTTTCCATGTCTGGAAGTTGAAAATAAAATAAATTGTCCCACTTTCTCAATGCAATCCCTCACACGTGGAATAGGATAAGAGTCCGTTCTTGTAACTGCATTCACCTTTCGATAGTCCACACACAACCGTTGGGTACCATCTGGTTTAGGTACCATCACTCTGGGTGAGCTCCACTGGCTGCAACCCACTTCAATTATGCCATTCTTCAGCATACTCTCAATCTCTCTGTTCGCCTCTGCCAATTTTAAAGGATTAAGTCTGTATGGATGTTGTTTGATAGGAACAGCATTTCCCACATCTACATCATGTGTAGCCATTTTAGTACTTCCCAATTTATCTCTATAAACTTGCCATGTGATATCAATAATTCTTTCAGATCAGTTTGTTTTTCCTCTGGAAAGTAACATAACAATTCATCCCAATTTTTAAGAACATCCTCATTTTCCAATTTAATTTGAGGTATGTCAAATTCACAGTCATTTGGTTCGTCACTTTGAGTTAGAATCATTAAAACCTCCATTTTCTCGTCTTCCCTTTCAAAGTACCTTTTAAGCAGATTCACATGACACACTCGGTGAGTCTTCCTTCTATCTGGTGTTTTTACCACATAATTCACCTCACTTAATTTCCTTTCAATCTGTTACGGTCCACAAAACCTAGCTTTTAAAGGCTCCCCTACCACTGGTAACAACACTAAAACTTTATCCCCACTGGAAAAACTACGAACTTTGGATATCTTGTCCGCTAATCGTTTCATCACATTTTGTGCAACTTTCAAATGTTGTCTAGCCAATTCACCTGCTCTATTTAATCATTCCCCAAAATTTGACAGGTAATCCAATAGTGTAATTTCCGATTTCTCACCCACCAATTTTTCCTTAATCAATTTAAGTGGTCCTCTTACCTCATGACCAAACATTAGTTCAAAACGACTAAATTTGGTAGACCCATGAGGCGCATCCCTAATTGCAAACAATACGAATGGGATTCCTTTATCCCAATCCTCTGGATAATCTTGACAATACGCCCTCAACATTGTCTTTAATGTCTGATACCACCTTTCTAACGCTCCCTGTGATTCTGGATGGTATGCAGTTGATTTCAATTGTTTTATTCCAAAGCTATCCATAACTTCTTTGAATAACTTTTAAGTAAAATTTGTTCCTTGATCCAATTGCATTTCTGTGGGTAGTGCATATCTAGTAAAGAATTTAAGTAACTCCTCCACAATCCTTTTAGCTGTAATATTACGTACTGGAATGGCCTCTGGAAACCTAGTAGACACATCCATTACAGTCAAAAGATATTGATTCCCACTTTTTGTTTTAGGAAGCGGTCCTACACAATCGATTAGGACCCTTGTAAAAGGTTCCTCAAATGCTGGAATGGGTATTAAGGGCGCTGGTTTCATCACTGCTTGAGGTTTCCCTATCACTTGACATATGTGACATTAATGACAAAATGTAACTACATCTTTACGTAGTCGAGGCCAATAATAATGTTTCTGGATTTTAGCTTGAGTTTTCCTTATTCCCAAATGACCACCCACTGGTACCTCATGTGCAACTCGCAACACCACCGTTCTATACCCTACCGGCAATACTACTTGATGAACTTCTGCCCACTTTTCATCCGCCTGCATATGTACAGGTCTCCATTTTCTCATCAAGACATCATTTTTACGGTAATAACACTCTGGTATACTCTCAGATTCCTCTTCCGTATATGCTTTCTGATTTATCCGTTTTATTTCTACATCTTTCTGTTGTAACTCCGCCAATTTTCCTGCACTAAAAATATGCGCCTCATCCTCCACCTGTTCTTGTTCTTTTTCAACCATCTGATCAAAAATCGTTTCTGATAATTGCACTTCAACTTCATCTTCACTCTTTGATTTCTCCTCTTGTCTTAACCTGTGACTTTGCGACCTTGTTACTACACAATCCGGAAAAATCCCAGGATATTCGTCCTTCAACCCTTCAGTTGACTGATTTTCCACTGGCTAATCAACTACAGTAGGCATCACTCCCATCTGTGATCCAGCTATATCATGACCCAAGATAAACTGTATCCCTGGACAAGATAGTTTATCTATTACTCCTACTACCACTTCACCACTCTTCACTGGACTTTCCAACCTTACCTTATATAATGAAACGCTACTCCTCCCTCCCTGAATTCCACATATCGCCACCTTTTCTGGCAACATTCTTCCCAAACTACATAATTCCTCATCTCTTACCATTAAAGATTGACTAGCCCCAATATCTCTTAAAATTGTGACTTCTTTACCTGCTCCTCCTGATACACATGAGTAAACTTTACCCACACAAGTAAATTCTTTAAAGACATCTGGCACCTTCTTAACAATTACTTCTTGAACAGGCTGTACAGTTTTTTGCACCTCCGTCGCTTCCCTTGGGCTTTCCTTTACCACTCTAACAAACCCCGCTGTTTTATCCTGTTTTACCACATCAGCCTTCCCAGTGCTTTTCTTCAACCACCAACACTGTGACTTTACATGGCCTAGTTTATTACAATGAAAACATCTGAAACTTTTCATTTCTTTTCCACCCTCCTGGATTTCTTTTTTAATCTGAGGTACACTCTCTTTATTGTCTCCCATCAGATCACCTTTACCTTTACCACTTGAGTATTTCTCATGTCCCCAGTTTCTATCCCTCACCAGCTGAAACTGATGTCGGAAACCAATCTTTGATTTATGAACTAATTCATAATCATCTGCCATTTACGCTGCTAATCTCACAGTTTTAACCCTCTGTTCTTCCACATGAGTTCTCACTACATCAAGAATTGAATTTTTAAACTCCTCCAAAAGTATAATTTCTCTGAGAGCTTCATACGTTTGGTCTATTTTCAAAGCCCTTATCCACCTATCAAAATTACTCTGTTTGAGCCTTTCAAACTCTATGTATGTTTGACCAAATTGTTTCCTTAAATTTCTAAACTTTTGTCTGTAAGCTTCAGGCACTACCGCATACGCACTTAAGATGGATTTCTTCACTCCTCATACGTTCCAGATACCTCCTCCGGTTGTGATGCAAACACTTCACTAGCTCTACCTACCAGCTTTGTTTGAATCAGTAATACCCACATGTCCTGTGGCTATTTCATTTGTTTAGCTACCTTCTCAAATGAAATGAAAAAGGCTTCCACTTCCTTCTCGTCAAACCTTGGCAATGCTTGGATATATTTAAATAGATTCCCACCAAGCCTTCGACGATCATGCACTTTCTCACTATCCTCATCACTATCCTCCAACTGTACGTTTCCCTTTACGTCTGCCAATTTGAACTGATTGTCATGTTTCATGGCTATTTTCTGAAGTTCAAACTCCCTCTCTTTATCTTTTTCCCTGATCTGTATCTCCCTTTCTTTTTCTTTTTGTTCTGCTAGGGCTATTCGTTCTTTTCTCCTTTCATCTCTCTCCTTTTCTTTTTCCTCTCTCTTTCTTTCTCTTTCTTTTTCCTCTCTCTCACTCTCGTATTCAAGCCGCTTTAATTCTTTCTCATGTTCCATTTGTTCAATTTGCAACAGAATTTTTGCCATTTCCATAGAGTCAAACGGCAACTTTAAATGCTTAACCACCGCCATAATTACCTCACCTTTTCGCATTTTGTCAGGTAATGTTAACTGCAATGTTCTTGCCAAATCTAACAGACTGCTTTTCGTTTCTGTCCGTAAAGTACTACGTGCGACATTCTCCACCCCCAAAAACTTCTGAGCCTCTGAAAGAGCCATTGTTCACAACACTCTCCCCACTTAAACTAAAATACCACACCGGAAAAGCAATAAACCTTCACTGTCTTTAAGTTCACAAACGCCAATCCAATAGATAGAGTTTTATCCCCCTCGAGCCCCCAATTGTTATGGGCGAGGCTTTTTCATAACCCCAAAATGTATCATGGAGTTCAACCAATCTCTCCCTTTAATGTATTTGTTGCTTTTCCTAGCACACGGCTTTTCCCTAGGTGTGGATTACAATTATGGACACGTGGGTTTTTAAACACAAAACACTGTTTATTCCATGAACTCAACTTAAATCTTAGATCTCAATCTTAAATAAACATTGGATCTCTTAACACCCCTTTCTTCAAAGATAACTCAGAAAATCTTGCAACAGTAAATAACTCCTTAAAATGTTCCTTCATACTTCCAAGAGACTTAACACCTTTAAACATTATCACATCAGGTTAAAGGATATATATTTTTTCTGTAGAATGGCAGAGACATATTAGCTTGGTTGATTTCAGCTCCAGCACCTTGCTTTCTTCCTGCAGCTCTCTGAAAACACACAGACACACCCACGCTGCTTTCTCAAACCTGGCTTTCCCCCTTCAAGCAGATCACAGCAAAACAGAACTTCTCAAGCTGCTGTCTCAAACTAGCTTTCTACTTTGAATCAGCTCACAGCAAAACCAGCCAGGCACTTTTAAACTGCTCTCAGCAAAACCAGCCAGGCATTTTTCAAACTGCAAAACCACTGCAAAATGGCTGACCTGAGCTGAACTCCACCCACTCTATGACATCACTGTTTTCTTAAAGGTACATTGCTTAAACATGTCTTAAAGGTACCCTCACATGACACTGTGAAGTGGACACCAATGAAATCTTCGAGCGCGACATATTCAAACAACGTCTTCAAGGTAAAGATGAATCTTTCAATGCCTTCTTAACGAACCTCTGCCTGTTAGCGCCGTCCTGCAACTTTGGTGATATTGCTGACTCCATGATCAGAGACCAAATTGTGTTTGGAGTTCACTCTCATCCTCTGAGAGAGCAGGTCTTAAAAATCAAGCATATGACACTGCCAGTCACGATTGAAACATGTACAGTGCATGAGCACGCAACAAATCGGCATTCCCAATACAAATTGGCTGAAAATGAGAAACATGCCTCCCACGAGGCAGTGAGTGTGCAGGCCATCTCCCGGATGCAGCGCCTCAGCATTGAAGACAGCAGCCATCTCGTGCGCTTTCCCGGAGCCCCACGTATGCACGATGCGAACGGGATAACAAAGCGGTCGACACCCACGCTGCGCAGGTGCAGACATCTGGCAACCACACTGCTCATGTGCGACAACGTACACCGTGTCACGACGCCGACGTCATGACGTGCCCGAACTGTGGCTACGCCCCCTTAAAGGGACACTGCCCTGCAAGAGCCAGGCAATGTTTAAACTGCAGGAAGCCTGGACACTATGCAGCCTTGTGCAGCGCTCCCAATTCCGACGACGGAGCGTCCAGAATGTGCAACGACGATTACAGGATTCTGATCCTGGCAGTACAACGGATCCAGAGGACGAGTGCCTGGAGTCCACCTACCAAGTGGGCGTCATTACCACACGTGAACATGCCACCCCTACCTCACCTCGCATTCAGTCCATTCTCGCTGTGGATTCGGAGGACGAATGGCGTGCAGTGATGCAGGTCAACCGCTGCCCCATCCAGTTCAAGCTGGACACAGGTGCTTCTGCCAACCTCCTCTCACAGGCAGACTTCAAATGCATCAAGAAGCCCCCAAGGTCCTTCCAGCAGCTTCTGGACTATAATGGTAATGTCATCACGGCACTGGGAACCTGCCATCTACTTGTCTCTAACCGGAGCACCCATGCACGGCTATGGTTTGAAATTGGCAAGCCGGACAGGGCATCCATACTGGGCGCGCATGCCTGCAAAAAGCTAAACCTGGTGCAGCGGGTTTATTCAACGACATCCTCCAACGTGGATCTTCAAGCTGGCATTGACGACATCCTCGCTCAGTATCCAGATGTGTTTGACGGGATGGGCACTTTGCCATATCAGTACAAGATCCTACTGCGACCTGATGCCAAGCCAGTGGTCCATACACCACGCCGGGTCCCGGCTCTGCTGAAGGGGCGCCTGAAGGAACAGCTCAAGGAGCTGCAGCAGCAGGGGATCATTTCCAAGGTAACCGGACCGACTGACCGGGTCAGCTCGACGGTGGTGGTTAAAAAACCCTCTGGAGACCTGCGCATCTGCTTTGATCCCAAGGATTTCAACCAGAATATAATGCGTGAACACTATCCCATCCCGAAGCGGGAGGAACTCACCAGTGAGATGGCACATGCACGGTTTTTCATGAAGTTAGATACGTCACATGGATTCTGGCAAATCCAGCTGGCTCTGCAGCTTCAACACACCGTTTGGCAGCTACTGCTATAACCGTATGCCCTTCGGCATCGTCTCGGCATCAGAGATATTTCATCGCATCATGGAGCACATGATGGAGGGCATTGAAGGGGTTCGTGTGTGCGTGGACAACTTAATCATATGGTCCATGACCCCTGAGGAGCATATATCCCGTCTCCAGCAGGTATTCCGCCGTGTCCACGCCAATGGCCTGAAGCTGAACAGGGCCAAATGTTGCTTTGGCATGTCGACACTCAAGTTCCTAGGAGACCAGATCTCTCAGCGGGGCGTGTGCCACAACACAGACAAGGTCAAGGTCATCGCAGCCATGAAGGTCCCGGAAGACAAGAAAGCAGTATTGCGCTTCCTGGGCATGGTCAATTTTCTGGGCATGTTCATCCCAAACATGGCCTCACACACCACGGCCCTACGAAACCTAGTGAAGAAGTCCACTGCCTTCGAGTGGAAGGCGGCCAATCAGGCAGAGTGGTTGGAGATGAAAGCCAAGCTCACCACTGCACCCATCTTGGCATTTTTCAACCCAGACAGGGAAACGAAAATCTCGACAGATGCGACCCAGGATGGCATCGGTGCGGTCCTGCTGCAACGCGATGAAACCTCATCCTGGGCACCGCTTGCCTACGCATCAAGGACAATGACGCCCACCGAACAAAGGTATGCACAAATCGAGAAGGAATGCCTCGGCCTCCTCACTGGTATTCTCAAGTTTCACGACGATGTCTACGGCCTGCCGACATTCACAGTCGAGACGGATCACAGGCCCCTGGTCCACATTATCCACAAGGACCTTAATGAATTGATGCCTCGGTTGCAGCGCATCCTCCTCAAACTCAGAAGGTACGACTTTGACCTGTTCTACATGCCTGGCAAGGAGCTCGTCATTGCCGATACACTGTCCCGGTCCATCAATGTGCCTAGTGAACCACTGAATGTCATCCGGCAAATTGTGTCACAGGTTGAGTCACAGGTGCAGCTGTGTGCTAGCACCCTCCCGGCATCTGATGAGAAGGTGATTCTTATCCATGAGGAGACAGCAAAGGACCCCCTCTTGCAGCGTGTTATGCAACACCTAGCCAATGGCTGGCAAAAAAGGCAGTGCCCTCAATTTTTCCATGTAAAGGACGGCCTGACGTGATTGATGGTATCCTCCTCAAACTGGACCGGATTATAATCCCACACAGTCTCCAGAGCTTGGTGCTCCGTCAAATCCATGAGGGCCACCTGGGTGTGGAAAAGTGCAGACGCAGAGCCAGGCAGGCTGTTTACTGGCCCGGGATCAGCCAGGCCATCGCGAACATGGTCCTTAACTGTGCGACCTGTCAACGCTTCCAGCCAGTGCAGAGTAAGGAGACACTTCGGCAGCATGAAATCAAAACCTCTCCGCGGTCCAAGGTTGGCATCGACCTCTTTCATGCAAATGGTTGTGATTACGTGTTAATCATTGATTATTTTTCCAATTACCCTGAAGTCGTGAAGCTCTCAGACCTCACCTCTCGGACCGTCATCAAGGCCTGTAAGGAGACGTTCCCCAGGCATGGTATCCCACTCACTGTCATGAGTGACAATGGCCCGTGCCTCAGCAGCCACGAATGGTCTCTGTTTGCTCAGTCGTATCAGTTCAAACACGTCACTTCCAGCCCACACGATCCGCAGTCAAACAGAAAAGTTGAGAAAGGGGTGCACATATTGACGCAGCTCATCTGCATGGCCGCGGATTCCGCGCCTGACATTCACCTTGCGCTGCTTGCGTACAGGGCGACCCCACTGTCCACTGGCATGTCGCCGGCTCAACTCCTGATGAACAGGGACCTGCGAATGACACTTCCAGCCATACACGTGTCCAACCTGGATCACCTCCTGGTGCTGCAGAAGGTGCCAACTCCGAGTCCAGCAAAAACAGGGCTATGATGCTCATGCCACCGATTTACCGGTGTTATCCCCGTCAGACACTGTTCGGGTCAAGATCCCTGATGGAGGCTGGTCAGCTCCTGCTGTCGTTGTTCGACAGGCTTCCCCCCACTCGTATGTTGTGCGTCTGGCTGATGGTTCTGTTGTGCGGCGAAACAGACGGGCACTGCGCAAAGTTGCCTGCCCGCAACCACATTCTTCTCCGTTTCCTTCTGTTGTTTTGCCACCTCCTGATACCTCGACTCACGAGGCCACCAGTCAGGCTTCAATCCAGCCCATCACGGCACTGTCGTCCCCACCACCACCTCTCCGGCAGTCGACGAGGATCAGACGCAAGCCACAGAGACTGGACTTACGAACATTTGTTCTGTTTGCTTTGTTCTGTGTTCTCGCCTTAGACAGCTGTTTTCACATGTACATATGTTCACATCCACTGCATGTATGTATGTTAATATTGGCCTATTCTTGTAAATACGTTCACATATGTCACCCAAACATTAAAAAAAAGGGGAGATGTCATGATATGCAGACACACACATAATGATATACAGGCAGGCACAGACAAGCAGCTAATGGACACAGAGAACAGGACATGACCAATAAGCAGGCAGGACACTCAGGGGTGGGATCTGACTATAAAAGACATGAGGCGCTGACACTCCGCCTCTTTCCACTGGTGAACATCTAGAGAGTCAGTCAAGGGTGTTGTTCATAGATCATAGAATTTACAGTGCAGAAGGAGGCCATTCGGCCCATCGAGTCTGCACCGGCTCTTGGAAAGAGCACCCTACCCAAGGTCCACACCTCCACCCTTTCCCCATAACCCAATAACCCCACCCAACACTAAGGGCAATTTTGGACACTAAGGGCAATTTATCATGGCCAATCCACCTAACCTGCACATCCTTGGACTGTGGGAGGAAACCGGAGCACCCGGAGGAAACCCACGCACACACGGGGAGGATGTGCAGACTCTGCACAGACAGTGACCCAAGTCGGAATCGAACTGTGCCTAGAGCTGTGAAGCAATTGTGCTATCCACAATGCTACCGTGCTGCCCTAATCTCACACCTCCACCACGTGGCTAAGAGCTAGTCTGGTTCAGTCAGACAGAGTAACCACACTTAAGTTAGCAGAGAGTCGAACTCACAGAGAACTGTGCTAACTGTGCTATTAGTTCAATAAACCTGATTGAACTAGCTTCAAGGTCTGGAGTACCTTTTTGATCTAAGCTGCATCCAGTTGCAGCCAGCGTTATACCAGTGTACCTAACACGACACCGGGCACATCGCAAGTCCGGTCAATCCTTGCCGTGGATTCCGAGGACGAATGGAACTCAGTGATGGATGTCAATCAATGCCCCATCCAGTTCAAACTGGACACAGATGCCTCCGCCAACCTGATCTCGAGATTGGACATCACGAGAATCAAGAAGGCTCCCAAAATCCTTCCAGCTGCCTACAATGGCAACGCAAGTAAGGCACTGGGGTCCTGCCATCTGACAGTGCCCAACCGACACATAGAGACAAGCCTATGCTTCGAGATTGTTCAACCAGACAGGGCGTCCCTGCTAGGTGCACACGCCTGCAAGCAACTGAACCTCATCCAAAGGGTCTACACCATGACGCCGTCTCATCCGGATCTTCAGGCCAGCATCGACGACATACTGACCCAATACCCAGATGTCTTTAGCGGGATGGGCACACTTCCGTACGAGTACAAGATTCTACTGCGGCCTGACCAGTGGTCCACGCACCACGAAGAGTCCCTGCTCCACTGAGGCAGCGCCTGAAAGCAGAGCTCAAAAGCCTACAAAAGAAAGGCATCATCTCGAAGTTCACTGAACCAACCAACTGGGTCAGCTCGATGGTGTGCGTAAAAAAGCCTTCGGGGCCTATGCATCTGCATTGACCCCAAGGATCTAAACAAAAACATTATGCGGGAACATTACCCAATCCCAAAAAGGGAAGAAGTCACAAGCGAGATGGCACACGCGCGCTTCTTCACAAAACTGGACGCATCCCAAGGATTTTGGCAAATTCAACTTGAAGATCCAGCAGAAGGCTCTGCACCTTCAACACGACTTTTGGCAGATTCTCTACAACCGAATGCCATTTGGCATCATCTCGGCATCAGAGATATTCCATTGCATCATGGAACAGATGATGGAAGGAATAGAAGGGGTTCATGTCTACGTTGACGATATCATAATCTGGTCTTCAACTCCGGAGGGACATGTGTCGCGACTAAAGAGGGTATTCCGACGCATACATGAACATGGCCTCAAAGTAAACAAAGCCAATTGCTGTTTTTGGACATCCACGCTGAAGTTCCTGGGTGATCAGATATCGAAACACGGTGTACGCCCGGACACGGACAAAATAAAAGCCATCGAGGCAATGAAAGTCCCCGAGGACAAGAAAGCAGTACTGCACTTCCTTGGCGTGGTAAACTTCCCAGGCAAATTCATCCCGAATTTGGCAACACACACAACGGCCCTCAGAAAACTGATCAAGAAATCAACCGCCTTTGAGTGGAAGACGGAACACCAGATAGAGTGGTGGAGCTGAAGGCCAAGCTCACCACTGCACCCGTCCTTGCATTCTTTGACCCAGATCGGTCAACTAAGATATCGACCGATGTGAGTCAGGATGGCATTGGGGCGGTGCTGCTACAAAAAAACGACACATCATCATGGGTCCCAGTAGCATACGCGTCACGGGCAATGACACCGACTGAGACCAGGTACAAACGGATTGAAAAGGAGTGTTTAGGTCTTCTCAGCGGCATCCTCAAATTCCATGACTATGCCTACGGCCTGCCGACATTTACCATTGAGACGGATCACAGACCTCTGGGCCACATCATCCAAAAGGACCTGAACGACATGACGCCCTGATTGTAGAGGATTCTGCTCAAACTCCGGAGGTACGATTTCACTCTGGTGTACGTGCCTGGCAAGGAGCTCATCATTGCCGATGCATTGTCCCGCTCCGTCACCTCACCGAGTGAGCCATTGGAGGTCATCCAGCACATTGAATCGCAGGTGCAAATGTGCGCAAGCAACCTCGCTGCAACAGACAAAAAGCTCGTTCTCATCAGAGAAGAGGCGGCCAAATACCCACTGCTGCAGCGAGTCATCCACAATCTCAACAATGGGTGGCCGAAAGGGCAATGCCCTCAATTCTACAACGTCAAGGACGACCTGACTCTGATCAACGGTATCCTGCTGAAGATGGACAGAATAGTGATCCCGCTGCGTCTCCAGCGCATGGTGCTGCGGCAGATTCATGAGGGACACCTGGGCATAGAAAAGTGCAGGTGCGGGGCCCGACAAGCCGTCTACTGGCCCGGCATCAACCAGGACATCACGGACATGATCCTAGACTGCGAGACTTGCCAGAGTTTCCAACCAGCACAGGGCAAGGAGACGCTCCAACAACACAACCTGGAAACCTCTCCATGGTCCAAGGTCGGCATTGACCCATTCCACGCGAATTGTCACGACTAAACCCTACTCATTGATTACTTTTCAAACTATCCAGAGGTGCTGAACCTGTCCGACCTCACCTCAAGGACCATCATCAAAGCGTGGGAAGAGACATTCTCATGGCATGGCATCCCGAATACCGTCATGAGCGACAATGGCCTGTGTTTCCACAGTCGAGAATGGTCTACGTTTGCTAAGAACTACAACTTCAGCCACGCCACCTCCAGTCCGCACTACCCGCAGTCCAACGGCAAAGTCGAAAAGGGGATGCACATCGGCAAGCAGCTCATCCACAAGGCCTCGGACTCCGCCTCAACATATACCTTGCACTACTAGCGTACCTGGTACCTGCGAACAACACCTCCAGCCCTACACCTGCCCAACCCAGATCACCTACCGGTACTACAAAAGATGCAATAGCTGCGCAATAGTCTGAAACAGAACTATGACGCACATGCCACCTGATGGTGGGTGGTCTGCCCCGGCTGTCATCGTTCGGCAGGCCGCGCCCAGATCCGATGTGCTAAAAATGTCTGACGGCACCATTGTTCGTAGAAATCGAAGGGCACTGCAGAAAATCATACGCCCACAACCAACTCCCCCTCCACTTCCACCTGCTGAAGTGCCACATCCAGACACCACAAACCACGAGTCCACTAGTTGTGCCTCCCGCGCACCTATCAAGACACCGGCATCCCCTCCGCCACCTCTCCGGCGGTCATTGAGGATCAGACGGAAACCCCAGAAACTGGACTTATGAACATTTGTTTTTCTTTCTGTCCACTGTGTATACCAGTCATTCTTAACACTGTCAGCCGTAGCTCCCGTTGCCACATCAGATAGGCACATACCCATGTATATATCAAAAAAAGAAAACAAAAAGGGGAGATGTCATGATATGCAGACATGCAACCAATGGGTCATCAGAACAAGACACAACTAATGGGGAATCAGGACACCCAGAGGTGGCATTACCACAAGGGGGCACTACACAACCACTATAAAAAGGACAAGGCACACAGGCTCTGCCTCTTCCACCGGCAGAAACCTAGAGAGCAAGACAGGGTTGATTAACAGCAACATCACACCCTAGCACGTGGTCTAAAGCAAGCTTGTATAGTTAGCAGAGTAGACTGAGTTACTAGAGTCAGATTAGCAGAGTGTCGAACTCATTTAGGAGCATTGCTAATCGCTCAATAAATACATTGAACTTATCTCAGAGTCAGGAGCATCCTTCAGCAAAGCCTACATCAAGTAGCAGCTTATGTTCTACCGGATTGGGCATGCCGCCGAAGACTCCAGCTGAGCAGAGAGACAGCACGACATGTCTGCCAGGTCATGGCGTACCTGGCACCGTGATGGTTGGGGGGAGCACACCTGCTCCAGGTTGCTGCAGGCTGGTGTATTGCAGGCTGGTGTACTGCAGGCTGGTGTACTGCAGGCTTGCGTACTGCAGGCTGGTGTATTGCAGGCTGGGGTACTGCAGGCTGGCGTACTGCAGGTTGGTGTGCTGCAGACTGGTGTACTGCAGGTTGGTGTATTGCAGACTGGTGTACTGCAGGTGGGTGTACTGCAGGCTAGTGTGCTGCAGACTGGTGTACTGCAGGTTGGTGTACTGCAGGCTGGTGTACTGCAGACTGGTGTACTGCAGGCTGGTGTGCTGCAGACTGGTGTGCTGCAGGCTGGTGTACTGCAGGCTGGTGTACTGCAGGCTGGCATACTGTAGGCTGGTGTACTGCAGGCTGGTGTACTGCAGACAGGTGTACTGCAGGCTGGTGTACTGCAGACTGGTGTACTGCAGGCTGGCATACTGCAGGCTGGTGTACTGCGGGCTGGTGTACTGCAGGCTGGTGCGCTGCAGGCTGGTGTACTGCAGGTTGGTGTACTGCAGACTGGTGTACTTCAAACTGGTGTATTGCAGGTTGGTGTGCTGCAGGCTGGTGTACTGCAGACTGGTGTACTGCAGCCTGGTGTACTGCACTCTGGTGTACTGCAGACTGGTGTACTGCAGGCTGGCGTACTGCAGGCAGGAGTACTTCAAACAGGTGTACTGCAGGCTGGTGTACTGCAGGCTGGTGTACTGCAGGCTGGTGTACTGCAGACTGGTGTACTACAGGCTGGTGTACTGCAGGCTGGTGTGCTGCAGGCTGGTGTGCTGCAGGCTGGTGTACTGCAGACTGGTGTACTGCAGGCTGGTGTGCTGCAGGCTGGTGTACTGCAGGTTGGTGTACTGCAGGTTGGTGTACTGCAGGCTGGTGTACTGCAGGTTGGTGTACTGCAGGCTGGTGTACTGCAGACTGGTGTGCTGCAGGCTGGCGTACTGCTGGTTGGTGTACTGCAGACTGGTGTACTGCAGGCTGGCGTATTGCAGACTGGTGTACTGCAGGCTGGTGTGCTGCAGACTGGTGTACTGCAGACTGGTGTACTGCAGGCTGGTGTGCTGCAGACTGGTGTACTGCAGACTGGTGTACTGCAGGCTGGTGTACTGCAGGCTGGTGTGCTGCAGACTGGTGTACTGCAGGCTGGTGTACTGCAGGCTGGTGTGCTGCAGACTGGTGTACTGCAGGCTGGTGTACTGCAGACTAGTGTGCTGCAGGCTGGCGTACTGCAGGTTGGTGTACTGCAGACTGGTGTACTGCAGGCTGGTGTACTGCAGACTGGTGTACTGCAGGCTGGTGTACTGCAGACTAGTGTGCTGCAGGCTGGCGTACTGCAGGTTGGTGTACTGCAGACTGGTGTACTGCAGGCTGGCGTATTGCAGACTGGTGTACTGCAGGCTGGTGTGCTGCAGACTGGTGGGCTGCAGACTGGTGTACTGCAGACTGGTGTACAGCAGGCTGGTGTACTGCAGGTTGGTGTACTGCAGACTGGTGTACTGAAGACTGGTGTACTGCAGACTGGTGTACAGCAGGCTGGCGTATTGCAGACTGGTGTACTGCAGGCTTGTGTGCTGCAGACTGGTGTACTGCAGACTGGTGTACTGCAGGCTGCTGTACTGCAGACTGGTGTACTGCAGACTGGTGTGCTGCAGGCTGGTGTATTGCAGGCTGGTGTACTGCAGACTGGTGTACTGCAGACTGGTGTACTGCAGGCTGGTGTACTGCAGGCTGGTGTACTGCAGGTTGGTGTACTGCAGACTGGTGTACTGCAGACTGGTGTACTGCAGGTTGGTATATGCAGACTGGTGTACTGTAGGATGGTGTACTGCAGACTAGCGTACTGCAGGCTGGTGTACTGCAGACTGGTGTACTGCAGACTGGTGTACTGCAGGCTGGTGTACTGCAGACTAGCGTACTGCAGGCTGGTGTACTGCAGGCTGGTGTACTGCAGGCTGGCGTACTGCAGGTTGGCATACTGCAGACTGGTGTACTGCAGGTTGGTGTACTGCAGGATGGTGTACTGCAGGCTGGTGTACTGAAGGCTGGTGTACTGCAGACTGGTGTACTGCAGACTGGCGTGCTGCAGACTGGTGTACTGCAGACTGGCATACTGCAGGCTGGCGTACTGCAGGTTGGCGTACTGCAGGCTGGTGTACTGCGGGCTAGTGTACTGCAGACTGGTGTACTGCAGACTGGTGTACTGCAGGCTGGTGTATTGCAGGCTGGTGTGCTGCAGGCTGGCGTACTGCAGACTGGTGTACTGCAGGCTGGCGTACTGCAGGCTGGCGTACTGCAGGCTGGTGTACTGCAGGCTGGTGTACTGCAGGCTGGTGTACTGCAGGCTGGTGTACTGCAGGCTGGCGTACTGCAGGCTGGCGTACTGCAGGCTGGTATGCTGCAGACTGGTGTACTGCAGGCTGGTGTACTGCAGGCTGGTGTACTGCAGGCTGGTGTACTGCAGGCTGGTGTACTGCAGGCTGGTGTACTGCAGGCTGGTGTATTGCAGGCTGGTGTACTGCAGGTTGGTGTACTGCAGGTTGGTGTACTGCAGACTGGTGTACTGCAGACTGGTGTGCTGCAGACAGGTTTACGGCAGGTTGGTGTACTGCAGGCTGGCGTACTGCAGGCTGGTGTACTGCAGACAGGTGTACTGCAGCCTGGTGTACTGCCGACTGGTGTACTGCAGGCTGGCGTACTGCAGGCTGGTGTAATGCAGGCTGGTGTGCTGCAGACTGGTGTACTGCAGGCTGGTGTACTGCAGGCTGGCATACTGCAGGCTGGCGTACTGCAGGCTGGCGTACTGCAGACTGGTGTACGGCAGACTGGCGCACTGCAGACTGGTGTACTGCAGGTTGGTGTCTGCAGACTGGTGTACTGCAGGCTGGTGTACTGCAGGCTGGCGTACTGCAGACTGGTGTACTGCAGGCTGGTGTACTGCAGACTAGTGTGCTGCAGGCTGGCGTACTGCAGGTTGGTGTACTGCAGACTGGCGTACTGCAGGCTGGCGTATTGCAGACTGGTGTACTGCAGGCTGGTGTGCTGCAGACTGGTGTGCTGCAGTCTGGTGTACTGCAGACTGGTGTACTGCAGACTGGTGTACAGCAGGCTGGCGTATTGCAGACTGCTGTACTGCAGGCTAGTGTACTGCAGACTGGTGTACTGCAGACTGGTGTACTGCAGGCTGGTGTATTGCAGGCTGGTGTGCTGCAGGCTGGCGTACTGCAGGCTGGTGTACTGCAGGCTGGCGTACTGCAGGCTGGCGTACTGCAGGCTGGTGTACTGCAGGCTGGTGTACTGCAGGCTGGTGTACTGCAGGCTGGCGTACTGCAGGCTGGCGTACTGCAGGCTGGTGTACTGCAGGCTGGCGTACTGCAGGCTGGCGTACTGCAGGCTGGTATGCTGCAGACTGGTGTACTGCAGGCTGGTATACTGCAGGCTGGTGTACTGCAGGCTGGCGTACTGCAGGTTGGCGTACTGCAGGCTGGTGTACTGCAGGCTAGTGTACTGCAGACTGGTGTACTGCAGACTGGTGTACTGCAGGCTGGTGTATTGCAGGCTGGTGTGCTGCAGGCTGGCGTACTGCAGGCTGGCATACTGCAGGCTGGCGTACTGCAGGCTGGTGTACTGCAGGCTGGTGTACTGCAGGCTGGTGTACTGCAGGCTGGTGTACTGCAGGCTGGTGTACTGCAGGCTGGCGTACTGCAGGCTGGCGTACTGCAGGCTGGTATGCTGCAGACTGGTGTGCTGCAGGCTGGTGTACTGCAGGCTGGTGTACTGCAGGTTGGTGTACTGCAGGCTGGTGTACTGCAGGCTGGTGTACTGCAGGCTGGTGTATTGCAGGCTGGTGTACTGCAGGTTGGTGTACTGCAGACTGGTGTATTGCAGACTGGTGTACTGCAGACTGGTGTGCTGCAGACTGGTGTGCTGCAGAAAGGTTTACGGCAGGTTGGTGTACTGCAGGTTGGTGTACTGCAGGCTGGCGTACTGCAAGCTGGTGTACTGCAGGCTGGCGTACTGCAGACTGGTGTACTGCAGACTGGCACACTGCAGACTGGTGTACTGCAGACTGGTGTACTGCAGGTTGGTGTACTGCAGACTGGTGTACTGCAGGCTGGCGTACTGCAGACTGGTGTACTGCAGACTGGCGCACTGCAGGCTGGCGCACTGCAGACTGGTGTACTGCAGACTGGTGTACTGCAGGTTGGTGTACTGCAGGCTGGCGTACTGCAGACTGGTGTACTGCAGACTGTTGTACTGCAGGCTGGTGTACTGCAGGCTGGTGTACTGCAGGCTGGTGTACTGCAGGCTGGCGTACTTCAGACTGGCCTACTGCAGACTGGCGTACAGCAGGCTGGTGTACTGCAAACTGGCGTACTTCAGACTAGCGTGCTGCAGGCTGGCATACTGCAGGCTGGCGTACTGCAGGCTGGCGTACTGCAGGCTGGTGTACTGCAAGCTGGTGTACTGCAGGCTGGTGTACTGCAGGCTGGCGTACTGCAGGCTGGCGTACTGCAGGCTGGTGTACTGCCGACTGGTGTACTGCAGGCTGGCGTACTGCAGACTGGCGTACTGCAGACTGGTGTACTGCAGACTGGTGGACTACAGGCTGGCGTACTTCAGGCTGGTGTACTGCCGACTGGTGTACTACAGGTTGGTGTGCTGCAGGCTGGTTGGCTGCAAGCTGGCGTACTGCAGGCTGGCGTACTGCAGGCTGGCGTACTGCAGGTTGGTGTACTGCAGGCTGGTTTGCTGCAAGCTGGCGTACTGCAGGCTGGCGTATTGCAGGCTGGTGTGCTGCAGGCTAGCGTGCTGCAGGCTAGCATACTGCAGGTTGGTGTACTGCGGATGGTGTACTGCAGATTGGTGTACTGCAGGCTGGTGTCCTGCAGGCTGGTGTACTGCAGGTTGGTGTACTGCAGACTGGTGTACTGCAGGCTGGCGGACTGCAGGTTGGTGTACTGCACGCTGGCGTACTGCAGGTTGGTGTACTGCAGGTTGGTGTACTGCAGGCTGGTTCGCTGCAAGCTGGCGTACTGCAGGCTGGTTTACTGCAGACTGGTGTACAGCAGGCTGGTGTACTGCAGGCTGGCGTACTGCAGGCTGGTGTGTTGCAGGCTGGTGTACTGCAGGTTGGTGTACTGCAGACTGGTGTACTGCAGGCTGGTGTACTGCAGGCTGGTGTACTGCAGGCTGGTGTACTGCAGGCTGGCATACTTCAGACTGGCCTACTGCAGACTGGCGTACTGCAGGCTGGTGTACTGCAGGCTAGCGTGCTGCAGACTGGTGTGCTGCAGACTGGTGTACTGCAGGCTGGTGTACTGCAGGCTGGTGTACTGCAGGCTGGTGTTCTGCAAGCTGGTGTACTGCAGACTGGTGTACTGCAGGCTGGTGTACTGCAGGCTGGTGTACAGCAGGCTGGTGTACTGCAGGCTGGCGTACTGCAGGCTGGTGTACTGCCGACTGGTGTACTGCAGTTTGGTGTGCTGCAGGCTGGTTTGCTGCAAGCTGGCGTACTGCAGGCTGGCGTACTGCAGGCTGGCGTACTGCAGGCTGGTGTACTGCAGGCTGGTGTACTGTAGGTTGGTGTACTGCAGGCTGGTGTACTGCAGGTTGGTGTAATGCAGGTTGGTGTACTGCAGGCTGGTTTGCTGCAAGCTGGCGTACTGCAGGCTGGCGTACTGCAGGCTGGTGTGCGGCAGGCTAGCGTGCTGCAGGCTAGCGTACTGCAGGTTGGTGTAATGCAGGCTGGTGTCCTGCAGGCTGGTGTACTGCAGGTTGGTGTACTGCAGGCTGGTGTACTGCAGGCTGGTGTACTGCAGACTGGTGTACTGCAGGTTGGTGTACTGCAGACTGGTGTACTGCAGGCTGGCGTACTGCAGGCTGGTGTACTGCAGGCTGGCGTACTGCACACTGGTGTATTGCAGGTTGGTGTACTGCAGGCTGGTTCGCTGCAAGCTGGCATACTGTAGGCTGGTGTACTGCAGACTGGTGTACAGCAGGCTGGTGTACTGCAGGCTGGTGTATGGCAGGCTGGTGTACTGCAGGCTGGCGTACTGCAGGCTGGCGTGCTGCAGGCTGGCGTACTGCAGGTTGGTGTACTGCATGTTGGTGTACTGCAGGCTGGCGTACTGCAGACTGGTGTGCTGCAGGCTGGCGTACTGCAGGTTGGTGTACTGCAGGCTGGCGTACTGCAGGCTGGCGTACTGCAGGTTGGTGTACTGCAGACTGGTGTACTGCAGGTTGGTGTACTGCAGGCTGGTTCGCTGCAAGCTGGCGTACTGCAGGCTGGTGTACTGCAGACTGGTGTACTGCAGGCTGGTGTACTGCAGGCTGGCGTACTGCAGGCTGGTGTGTTGCAGGTTGGTGTACTGGAGACTGGTGTACTGCAGGCTGGTGTACTGCAGGCTGGCGTACTGCAGACTGGTGAACTGCAGACTGGCGCACTGCAGACTGGTGTACTGCAGACTGGTGTACAGCAGGTTGGTGTACTGCAGGCTGGCGTACTGTAGACTGGTGTACTGCAGACTGGTGTACTGCAGGCTGGTCTACAGCAGGCTGGTGTACTGCAGTCTGGTGTACTGCAGGCTGGCGTACTTCAGACTGGCTTACTGCAGACTGGCGTACTGCAGGCTGGTGTACTGCAGACTGGCGTACTTCAGACTGGCGTGCTGCAGGCTGGCGTACTGCAGGCTGGCGTACTGCAGGCTGGCGTACTGCAGGCTGGTGTACTGCAGACTGGTGTACTGCAGGCTGGTGTACTGCAGGCTGGTGTACTGCAAGCTGGTGTACTGCAGGCTGGTGTACTGCAGGCTGGCGTACTGCAGGCTGGCGTACTGCAGGCTGGTGTACTGCAGACTGGTGTACTGCAGGCTGGTGTACTGCAGGCTGGTGTACTGCAAGCTGGTGTACTGCAGGCTGGTGCACTGCCGACTGGTCTACTGCAGGCTGGCGTACTGCAGACTGGCGTACTGCAGACTGGTGTACTGCAGACAGGTGTACTACAGGCTGGCGTACTTCAGGCTGGTGTACTGCCGACTGGTGTACTACAGGTTGGTGTGCTGCAGGCTGGTTTGCTGCAAGCTGGCGTACTGCAGGCTGGCGTACTGCAGGCTGGTGTGCTGCAGGCTAGCGTGCTGCAGGATAGCGTACTGCAGGTTGGTGTACTGCAGGCTGGTGTCCTGCAGGCTGGTGTACTGCAGGCTGGTGTACTGCAGGTTGATGTACTGCAGGCTGGTGTACTGCAGGCTGGTGTACTGCAGACTGGTGTACTGCAGGTTGGTGTACTGCAGACTGGTGTACTGCAGGCTGGCGTACTGCAGGTTGGTGTACTACAGGCTGGCGTACTACAGGTTGATGGACTGCAGGTTGGTGTACTGCAGGCTGGTTCGCTGCAAGCTGGCGTACTGCAGGCTGGTGTACTGCAGACTGGTGTACTGCAGGCTGGTGTACTGCAGGCTGGCGTACTGCAGGCTGGTGTGTTGCAGGCTGGTGTACTGCAGGTTGGCGTACTGCAGGCTCGTGTGCTGCAGGCTGGCGTACTGCAGGTTGGTGTACTGCATGTTGGTGTACTGCAGGCTGGCGTACTGCAGACTGGTGTGCTGCATGCTGGCGTACTGCAGGTTGGTGTACTGCAGGCTGGCGTACTGCAGGTTGGTGTACTGCAGACTGGAGTACTGCAGGCTGGTGTACTGCAGGCTGGTGTACTGCAGGCAGGTGTACTGCAGGCTGGCGTACTTCAGACTGGCCTACTGCAGACTGGCGTACTGCAGGGTGGTGTACTGCAGACTGGCGTACTTCAGACTGGCGTGCTGCATGCTGGCGTACTGCAGGTTGGTGTACTGCAAGCTGGCGTACTGCAGACTGGTGTATTGCAGGTTGGTGTACTGCAGGCTGGTTCGCTGCAAGCTGGCGTACTGTAGGCTGGTGTACTGCAGACTGGTGTACTGCAGGCTGGCGTACTGCAGGCTGGTGTATTGCAGGCTCGTATACTGCAGGCTGGCGTACTGCAGGCTGGTGTGCTGCAGGCTGGCGTACTGCAGGTTGGTGTACTGCATGTTGGTGTACTGCAGGCTGGCGTACTGCAGACTGGTGTGCTGCAGGCTGGCGTACTGCAGGTTGGTGTACTGCAGGCTGGCGTACTGCAGGTTGGTGTACTGCAGACTGGTGTACTGCAGGCTGGTGTACTGCAGACTGGTGTACTGCAGGCTGGTGTACTGCAGGCTGGCGTACTGCAGGCTGGTGTTCTGCAGCCTGGTGTACTGCAGGCTGCTGTACTGCAGGCTGGCGTACTGCAGGCTGGTGTGTTGCAGGTTGGTGTACTGCAGACTGGTGTACTGCAGACTGGCGCACTGCAGACTGGTGTACTGCAGACTGGTGTACTGCAGGTTGGTGTACTGCAGGCTGGCGTACTGCAGACCGGTGTACTGCAGACTGGTGTACTGCAGGCTGGTGTACTGCAGCCTGGTGTACTGCAGTCTGGTGTACTGCAGGCTGGCGTACTTCAGACTGGCCTACTGCAGACTGGCGTACTGCAGACCGGTGTACTGCAGACTGGTGTACTGCAGGCTGGTGTACTGCAGGCTGGTGTACTGCAGGCTGGTGTACTGCTGACTGGCGTACTTCAGACTGGTGTTCTGCAGGCTGGTGTACTGCAGGCTGGTGTACTGCTGACTGGCGTACTTCAGACTGGTGTACTGCAGGCTGGTGTACTGCAGGCTGGTGTACTGCAGGCTGGTGTGCTGCAGACTGGTGTACTGCAGGCTGGTGTACTGCAGGCTGGCGTACTGCAGGCTGGTGTACTGCAGACTGGTGTACTGCAGGCTGGTGTACTGCAGGCTGGTGTACTGCAAGCTGGTGTACTGCAGGCTGGTGTACTGCAGGCTGGTGTACTGCAGGCTGGCGTACTGCAGGCTGGCGTACTGCAGGCTGGCGTACTGCAGGCTGGTGTACTGCCGACTCGTGTACTGCAGGCTGGCGTACTGCAGTCTGGTGTACTGCAGACTGGTGTACTGCAGACTGGTGTACTACAGGCTGGTGTACTTCAGGCTGGTGTACTGCCGACTGGTGTACTGCAGTTTGGTGTGCTGCAGGCTGGTTTGCTGCAAGCTGGCGTACCGCAGGCTGGCGTACTGCAGGCTGGCGTACTGCAGGCTGGTGTACTGCAGGCTGGTGTACTGTAGGTTGGTGTACTGCAGGCTGGTGTACTGCAGGTTGGTGTAATGCAGGTTGGTGTACTGCAGGCTGGTTTGCTGCAAGCTGCCGTACTGCAGGCTGGCGTACTGCAGGCTGGTGTGCGGCAGGCTAGCGTGCTGCAGGCTAGCGTACTGCAGGTTGGTGTAATGCAGGCTGGTGTCCTGCAGGCTGGTGTACTGCAGGTTGGTGTACTGCAGGCTGGTGTACTGCAGGCTGGTGTACTGCAGACTGGTGTACTGCAGGTTGGTGTACTGCAGACTGGTGTACTGCAGGCTGGCGTACTGCAGGCTGGTGTACTGCAGGCTGGCGTACTGCAGACTGGTGTATTGCAGGTTGGTGTACTGCAGGCTGGTTCGCTGCAAGCTGGCGTACTGTAGGCTGGTGTACTGCAGACTGGTGTACTGCAGGCTGGTGTACTGCAGGCTGGCGTACTGCAGGCTGGTGTATGGCAGGCTGGTGTACTGCAGGCTGGCGTACTGCAGGCTGGTGTGCTGCAGGCTGGCGTACTGCAGGTTGGTGTACTGCATGTTGGTGTACTGCAGGCTGGCGTACTGCAGACTGGTGTGCTGCAGGCTGGCGTACTGCAGGTTGGTGTACTGCAGGCTGGCGTACTGCAGGCTGGCGTACTGCAGGTTGGTGTACTGCAGACTGGTGTACTGCAGGTTGGTGTACTGCAGGCTGGTTCGCTGCAAGCTTGCGTACTGCAGGCTGGTGTACTGCAGGCTGGTGTACTGCAGACTGGTGTACTGCAGGCTGGTGTACTGCAGGCTGGCGTACTGCAGGCTGGTGTGTTGCAGGTTGGTGTACTGCAGACTGGTGTACTGCAGGCTGGTGTACTGCAGGCTGGCGTACTGCAGACTGGTGTACTGCAGACTGGCGCACTGCAGACTGGTGTACTGCAGACTGGTGTACAGCAGGTTGGTGTACTGCAGGCTGGCGTACTGCAGACTGGTGTACTGCAGACTGGTGTACTGCAGGCTGGTCTACAGCAGGCTGGTGTACTGCAGTCTGGTGTACTGCAGGCTGGCGTACTTCAGACTGGCTTACTGCAGGCTGGCGTACTGCAGGCTGGTGTACTGCAGACTGGCGTACTTCAGACTGGCGTGCTGCAGGCTGGCGTACTGCAGGCTGGCGTACTGCAGGCTGGCGTACTGCAGGCTGGTGTACTGCAGACTGGTGTACTGCAGACTGGTGTACTGCAGGCTGGTGTACTGCAGGCTGGTGTACTGCAAGCTGGTGTACTGCAGGCTGGCGTACTGCAGGCTGGCGTACTGCAGGCTGGTGTACTGCAGACTGGTGTACTGCAGGCTGGTGTACTGCAGGCTGGTGTACTGCAAGCTGGTGTACTGCAGGCTGGTGTACTGCCGACTGGTCTACTGCAGGCTGGCGTACTGCAGACTGGCGTACTGCAGACTGGTGTACTGCAGACAGGTGTACTACAGGCTGGCGTACTTCAGGCTGGTGTACTGCCGACTGGTGTACTACAGGTTGGTGTGCTGCAGGCTGGTTTGCTGCAAGCTGGCGTACTGCAGGCTGGCGTACTGCAGGCTGGTGTGCTGCAGGCTAGCGTGCTGCAGGATAGCGTACTGCAGGTTGGTGTACTGCAGGCTGGTGTCCTGCAGGCTGGTGTACTGCAGGTTGATGTACTGCAGGCTGGTGTACTGCAGGCTGGTGTACTGCAGACTGGTGTACTGCAGGTTGGTGTACTGCAGACTGGAGTACTGCAGGCTGGCGTACTGCAGGTTGGTGTACTGCAGGCTGGCGTACTGCAGGTTGGTGTACTGCAGGTTGGTGTACTGCAGGCTGGTTCGCTGCAAGCTGGCGTACTGCAGGCTGGTGTACTGCAGACTGGTGTACTGCAGGCTGGTGTACTGCAGGCTGGCGTACTGCAGGCTCGTGTGTTGCAGGCTGGTGTACTGCAGGTTGGCGTACTGCAGGCTCGTGTGCTGCAGGCTGGCGTACTGCAGGTTGGTGTACTGCATGTTGGTGTACTGCAGGCTGGCGTACTGCAGACTGGTGTGCTGCATGCTGGCGTACTGCAGGTTGGTGTACTGCAGGCTGGCGTACTGCAGGTTGGTGTACTGCAGACTGGTGTACTGCAGGCTGGTGTACTGCAGGCTGGTGTACTGCAGGCAGGTGTACTGCAGGCTGGCGTACTTCAGACTGGCCTACTGCAGACTGGCGTACTGCAGGGTGGTGTACTGCAGACTGGCGTACTTCAGACTGGCGTGCTGCATGCTGGCGTACTGCAGGTTGGTGTACTGCAAGCTGGCGTACTGCAGACTGGTGTATTGCAGGTTGGTGTACTGCAGGCTGGTTCGCTGCAAGCTGGCGTACTGTAGGCTGGTGTACTGCAGGCTGGTGTACTGCAGGCTGGCGTACTGCAGGCTGGTGTATTGCAGGCTCGTATACTGCAGGCTGGCGTACTGCAGGCTGGTGTGCTGCAGGCTGGCGTACTGCAGGTTGGTGTACTGCATGTTGGTGTACTGCAGGCTGGCGTACTGCAGACTGGTGTGCTGCAGGCTGGCGTACTGCAGGTTGGTGTACTGCAGGCTGGCGTACTGCAGGTTGGTGTACTGCAGACTGGTGTACTGCAGACTGGTGTACTGCAGGCTCGTGTACTGCAGACTGGTGTACTGCAGGCTGGTGTACTGCAGGCTGGTGTACTGCAGGCTGGCGTACTGCAGGCAGGTGTTCTGCAGACTGGTGTACTGCAGGCTGCTGTACTGCAGGCTGGCGTACTGCAGGCTGGTGTGTTGCAGGTTGGTGTACTGCAGACTGGTGTACTGCAGACTGGCGTACTGCAGACTGGTGTACTGCAGACTGGTGTACTGCAGGTTGGTGTACTGCAGGCTGGCGTACTGCAGACCGGTGTACTGCAGACTGGTGTACTGCAGGCTGGTGTACTGCAGCCTGGTGTACTGCAGTCTGGTGTACTGCAGGCTGGCGTACTTCAGACTGGCCTACTGCAGACTGGCGTACTGCAGGCTGGTGTACTGCTGACTGGCGTACCTCAGACTGGCGTGCTGCAGGCTGGCGTACTGCAGGCTGGTGTACTGCAGACTGGTGTACTGCAGGCTGGTGTACTGCAGGCTGGTGTACTGCAAGCTGGTGTACTGCAGGCTGGTGTACTGCAGGCTGGCGTACTGCAGGCTGGCGTACTGCAGGCTGGCGTACTGCAGGCTGGCGTACTGCCGACTGGTGTACTGCAGGCTGGCGTACTGCAGACTGGCGTACTGCAGACTGGTGTACTGCAGACTGGTGTACTACAGGCTGGCGTACTTCAGGCTGGTGTACTGCCGACTGGTGTACTACAGGCTGGCGTACTGCAGGCAGGCGTACGGCAGGCTGGCGTACTGCAGGCTGGTGTGCTGCAGACTGGTGTACTGCAGGCTGGTGTACTGCAGGCTGGTGTGCTGCAGACTGGTGTATTGCAGGTTGGTGTACTGCAGGCTGGTTCGCTGCAAGCTGGCGTACTGTAGGCTGGTGTACTGCAGACTGGTGTACTGCAGGCTGGTGTACTGCAGGCTGGCGTACTGCAGGCTGGTGTATTGCAGGCTCGTATACTGCAGGCTGGCGTACTGCAGGCTGGTGTGCTGCAGGCTGGCGTACTGCAGGTTGGTGTACTGCATGTTGGTGTACTGCAGGCTGGCGTACTGCAGACTGGTGTGCTGCAGGCTGGCGTACTGCAGGTTGGTGTACTGCAGGCTGGCGTACTGCAGGTTGGTGTACTGCAGACTGGTGTACTGCAGGCTGGTGTACTGCAGACTGGTGTACTGCAGGCTGGTGTACTGCAGGCTGGCGTACTGCAGGCTGGTGTTCTGCAGCCTGGTGTACTGCAGGCTGCTGTACTGCAGGCTGGCGTACTGCAGGCTGGTGTGTTGCAGGTTGGTGTACTGCAGACTGGTGTACTGCAGACTGGCGCACTGCAGGCTGGTGTACTGCAGGTTGGTGTACTGCAGGCTGGCGTACTGCAGACCGGTGTACTGCAGACTGGTGTACTGCAGGCTGGTGTACTGCAGCCTGGTGTACTGCAGTCTGGTGTACTGCAGGCTGGCGTACTGCAGGCTGGTGTACTGCAGGCTGGCGTACTGCAGACTGGTGTATTGCAGGTTGGTGTACTGCAGGCTGGTTCGCTGCAAGCTGGCGTACTGTAGGCTGGTGTACTGCAGACTGGTGTACTGCAGGCTGGTGTACTGCAGGCTGGCGTACTGCAGGCTGGTGTATGGCAGGCTGGTGTACTGCAGGCTGGCGTACTGCAGGCTGGTGTGCTGCAGGCTGGCGTACTGCAGGTTGGTGTACTGCATGTTGGTGTACTGCAGGCTGGCTTACTGCAGACTGGTGTGCTGCAGGCTGGCGTACTGCAGGTTGGTGTACTGCAGGCTGGCGTACTGCAGGCTGGCGTACTGCAGGTTGGTGTACTGCAGACTGGTGTACTGCAGGTTGGTGTACTGCAGGCTGGTTCGCTGCAAGCTGGCGTACTGCAGGCTGGTGTACTGCAGGCTGGTGTACTGCAGACTGGTGTACTGCAGGCTGGTGTACTGCAGGCTGGCGTACTGCAGGCTGGTGTGTTGCAGGTTGGTGTACTGCAGACTGGTGTACTGCAGGCTGGTGTACTGCAGGCTGGCGTACTGCAGACTGGCGCACTGCAGACTGGTGTACTGCAGACTGGTGTACAGCAGGTTGGTGTACTGCAGGCTGGCGTACTGCAGACTGGTGTACTGCAGACTGGTGTACTGCAGGCTGGTCTACAGCAGGCTGGTGTACTGCAGTCTGGTGTACTGCAGGCTGGCGTACTTCAGACTGGCTTACTGCAGGCTGGCGTACTGCAGGCTGGTGTACTGCAGACTGGCGTACTTCAGACTGGCGTGCTGCAGGCTGGCGTACTGCAGGCTGGCGTACTGCAGGCTGGTGTACTGCAGACTGGTGTACTGCAGGCTGGTGTACTGCAGGCTGGTGTACTGCAAGCTGGTGTACTGCAGGCTGGTGTACTGCAGGCTGGCGTACTGCAGGCTGGCGTACTGCAGGCTGGTGTACTGCAGACTGGTGTACTGCAGGCTGGTGTACTGCAGGCTGGTGGACTGCAAGCTGGTGTACTGCAGGCTGGTGTACTGCCGACTGGTCTACTGCAGGCTGGCGTACTGCAGACTGGCGTACTGCAGACTGGTGTACTGCAGACAGGTGTACTACAGGCTGGCGTACTTCAGGCTGGTGTACTGCCGACTGGTGTACTACAGGTTGGTGTGCTGCAGGCTGGTTTGCTGCAAGCTGGCGTACTGCAGGCTGGCGTACTGCAGGCTGGTGTGCTGCAGGCTAGCGTGCTGCAGGATAGCGTACTGCAGGTTGGTGTACTGCAGGCTGGTGTCCTGCAGGCTGGTGTACTGCAGGTTGATGTACTGCAGGCTGGTGTACTGCAGGCTGGTGTACTGCAGACTGGTGTACTGCAGGTTGGTGTACTGCAGACTGGTGTACTGCAGGCTGGCGTACTGCAGGTTGGTGTACTGCAGGCTGGCGTACTGCAGGTTGGTGTACTGCAGGTTGGTGTACTGCAGGCTGGTTCGCTGCAAGCTGGCGTACTGCAGGCTGGTGTACTGCAGACTGGTGTACTGCAGGCTGGTGTACTGCAGGCTGGCGTACTGCAGGCTGGTGTGTTGCAGGCTGGTGTACTGCAGGTTGGCGTACTGCAGGCTCGTGTGCTGCAGGCTGGCGTACTGCAGGTTGGTGTACTGCATGTTGGTGTACTGCAGGCTGGCGTACTGCAGACTGGTGTGCTGCATGCTGGCGTACTGCAGGTTGGTGTACTGCAGGCTGGCGTACTGCAGGTTGGTGTACTGCAGACTGGTGTACTGCAGGCTGGTGTACTGCAGGCTGGTGTACTGCAGGCAGGTGTACTGCAGGCTGGCGTACTTCAGACTGGCCTACTGCAGACTGGCGTACTGCAGGGTGGTGTACTGCAGACTGGCGTACTTCAGACTGGCGTGCTGCATGCTGGCGTACTGCAGGTTGGTGTACTGCAAGCTGGCGTACTGCAGACTGGTGTATTGCAGGTTGGTGTACTGCAGGCTGGTTCGCTGCAAGCTGGCGTACTGTAGGCTGGTGTACTGCAGGCTGGTGTACTGCAGGCTGGCGTACTGCAGGCTGGTGTATTGCAGGCTCGTATACTGCAGGCTGGCGTACTGCAGGCTGGTGTGCTGCAGGCTGGCGTACTGCAGGTTGGTGTACTGCATGTTGGTGTACTGCAGGCTGGCGTCCTGCAGACTGGTGTGCTGCAGGCTGGCGTACTGCAGGTTGGTGTACTGCAGGCTGGCGTACTGCAGGTTGGTGTACTGCAGACTGGTGTACTGCAGGCTCGTGTACTGCAGACTGGTGTACTGCAGGCTGGTGTACTGCAGGCTGGCGTACTGCAGGCAGGTGTTCTGCAGACTGGTGTACTGCAGGCTGCTGTACTGCAGGCTGGCGTACTGCAGGCTGGTGTGTTGCAGGTTGGTGTACTGCAGACTGGTGTACTGCAGACTGGCGTACTGCAGACTGGTGTACTGCAGACTGGTGTACTGCAGGTTGGTGTACTGCAGGCTGGCGTACTGCAGACCGGTGTACTGCAGACTGGTGTACTGCAGGCTGGTGTACTGCAGCCTGGTGTACTGCAGTCTGGTGTACTGCAGGCTGGCGTACTTCAGACTGGCCTACTGCAGACTGGCGTACTGCAGGCTGGTGTACTGCTGACTGGCGTACCTCAGACTGGCGTGCTGCAGGCTGGCGTACTGCAGGCTGGTGTACTGCAGACTGGTGTACTGCAGGCTGGTGTACTGCAGGGTGGTGTACTGCAAGCTGGTGTACTGCAGGCTGGAGTACTGCAGGCTGGCGTACTGCAGGCTGGCGTACTGCAGGCTGGCGTACTGCAGGCTGGCGTACTGCCGACTGGTGTACTGCAGGCTGGCGTACTGCAGACTGGCGTACTGCAGACTGGTGTACTGCAGACTGGTGTACTACAGGCTGGCGTACTTCAGGCTGGTGTACTGCCGACTGGTGTACTACAGGCTGGCGTACTGCAGGCAGGCGTACGGCAGGCTGGCGTACTGCAGGCTGGTGTGCTGCAGACTGGTGTACTGCAGGCTGGTGTGCTGCAGGCTGGTGTGCTGCAGACTGGTGTACTGCAGACTGGTGTACTGCAGGCTGGTGTACTGCAGACTGGTGTACTGCAGGCTGGTGTACTGCAGACTGGTGTGCTGCAGGCTGGTGTACTGCAGACTAGTGTGCTGCAGGCTAGCGTACTGCAGGTTGGTGTACTGCAGACTGGTGTACTGCAGGCTGGTGTGCTGCAGACTGGTGTACTGCAGGCTGGTGTGCTGCAGACTGGTGTACTGCAGGTTGGTGTACTGCAGGTTGGTGTACTGCAGGCTGGTTTGCTGCAAGCTGGCGCACTGCAGGCTGGCGTACTGCAGGCTGGTGTGCTGCAGGCTAGCGTGCTGCAGGCTAGCGTACTGCAGGTTGGTGTACTGCAGGCTGGTGTCCTGCAGGCTGGTGTACTGCAGATTGGTGTACTGCAGGCTGGTGTACTGCAGGCTGGTGTATTGCAGACTGGTGTACTGCAGGTTGGTGTACTGCAGACTGGTGTACTGCAGGCTGGCGTACCGCAGGTTAGTGTACTGCAGGCTGGCGTACTGCAGACTGGTGTATTGCAGGTTGGTGTACTGCAGGCTGGTTCGCTGCAAGCTGGCGTACTGCAGGCTGGTGTACTGCAGACTGGTTTACTGCAGGCTGGTGTACTGCAGGCTGGCGTACTGCAGGCTGGTGTGTTGCAGGCTGGTGCAGTGCAGGCTGGCGTACTGCAGGCTGGTGTGCTGCAGGCTGGCGTACTGCAGGTTGGTGTAATGCAGGCTGGCGTATGCAGGTTGGTGTACTGCAGACTGGTGTACTGCAGGCTGGTGTACTGCAGACTGGTGTACTGCAGGCTGGTGTACTGCAGGCTGGCGTACTGCAGGCTGGCGTACTGCAGGCTGGCGTACTGCAGGTTGGTGTACTGCAGGCTGGTGTACTGCAGACTGGTGTGCTGCAGGCTGGCGTACTGCTGGTTGGTGTACTGCAGACTGGTGTACTGCAGGCTGGCGTATTGCAGACTGGTGTACTGCAGGCTGGTGTGCTGCAGACTGGTGTACTGCAGACTGGTGTACTGCAGGCTGGTGCGCTGCAGACTGGTGTACTGCACACTGGTGTACTGCAGGCTGGTGTACTGCAGGCTGGTGTGCTGCAGACTGGTGTACTGCAGACTGGTGTACTGCAGGCTGGTGTGCTGCAGGCTGGTGTACTGCAGACTGGTGTACTGCAGGCTGGTGTACTGCAGACTAGTGTGCTGCAGGCTAGCGTACTGCAGGTTGGTGTACTGCAGACTGGTGTACTGCACGCTGGTGTGCTGCAGACTGGTGTACTGCAGACTGGTGTACTGCAGGCTGGTGTACTGCAGACTAGTGTGCTGCAGGCTGGCGTACTGCAGGTTGGTGTACTGCAGACTGGTGTACTGCAGGCTGGCGTATTGCAGACTGGTGTACTGCAGGCTGGTGTGCTGCAGACTGGTGTACTGCAGACTGGTGTACTGCAGACTGGTGTACTGCAGGCTGGTGTACTGCAGACTAGTGTGCTGCAGGCTGGCGTACTGCAGGTTGGTGTACTGCAGACTGGTGTACTGCAGGGAGGCGTATTGCAGACTGGTGTACTGCAGGCTGGTGTGCTGCAGACTGGTGTACTGCAGGTTGGTGTACTGCAGGTTAGTGTACTGCAGGCTGGTTTGCTGCAAGCTGGCGCACTGCAGGCTGGCATACTGCAGGCTGGTGTGCTGCAGGCTAGCGTGCTGCAGGCTAGCGTACTGCAGGTTGGTGTACTGCAGGCTGGTGTCCTGCAGGCTGGTGTACTGCAGGTTGGTGTACTGCAGGCTGGTGTACTGCAGGCTGGTGTACTGCAGAATGGTGTACTGCAGGTTGGTGTACTACAGACTGGTGTACTGCAGGCTGGCGTACCGCAGGTTAGTGTACTGCAGGCTGGCGTACTGCAGACTGGTGTATTGCAGGTTGGTGTACTGCAGGCTGGTTCGCTGCAAGCTGGCGTACTGCAGGCTGGTGTACTGCAGACTGGTGTACTGCAGGCTGGTGTACTGCAGGCTGGCGTACTGCAGGCTGGTGTGCTGCAGGCTGGCGTACTGCAGGTTGGTGTACTGCATGTTGGTGTACTGCATGTTGGTGTACTGCAGGCTGCCTTACTGCAGACTGGTGTGCTGCAGGCTGGCGTACTGCAGGTTGGTGTACTGCAGGCTGGCGTATGCAGGTTGGTGTACTGCAGACTGGTGTACTGCAGGCTGGTGTACTGCAGACTGGTGTACTGCAGGCTGGTGTACTGCAGGCTGGTGTACTGCAGGCTTGCGTACTGCAGGCTGGCGTACTGCAGGTTGGTGTACTGCAGGCTGGTGTACTGCAGACTGGTGTGCTGCAGGCTGGCGTACTGCTGGTTGGTGTACTGCAGACTGGTGTACTGCAGGCTGGCGTATTGCAGACTGGCGTACTGCAGGCTGGTGTGCTGCAGACTGGTGTACTGCAGACTGGTGTACTGCAGGCTGGTGTGCTGCAGACTGGTGTGCTGCAGACTGGTGTACTGCAGACTGGTGTACTGCAGGCTGGTGTGCTGCAGACTGGTGTACTGCAGACTGGTGGACTGCAGACTGGTGTACTGCAGGCTGGTGTGCTGCAGACTGGTGGACTGCAGGCTGGTGTGCTGCAGACTGGTGTGCTGCAGACTGGTGTACTGCAGACTGGTGTACTGCAGGCTGGTGTGCTGCAGGCTGGTGTACTGCAGACTGGTGTACTGCAGGCTGGTGTACTGCAGACTAGTGTGCTGCAGGCTAGCGTACTGCAGGTTGGTGTACTGCAGACTGGTGTACTGCAGGCTGGTGTGCTGCAGACTGGTGTACTGCAGACTGGTGTACTGCAGGCTGGTGTACTGCAGACTGGTGTACTGCAGGTTGGTGTACTGCAGACTGGTGTACTGCAGGCTGGCGTACTGCAGGTTGGTGTACTGCAGGCTGGCGTACTGCAGGTTGGTGTACTGCAGGTTGGTGTACTGCAGGCTGGTTCGCTGCAAGCTGGCGTACTGCAGGCTGGTGTACTGCAGGCTGGTGTACTGCAGACTGGTGTGCTGCAGGCTGGCGTACTGCTGGTTGGTGTACTGCAGACTGGTGTACTGCAGGCTGGCGTATTGCAGACTGGCGTACTGCAGGCTGGTGTGCTGCAGACTGGTGTACTGCAGACTGGTGTACTGCAGGCTGGTGTGCTGCAGACTGGTGTGCTGCAGACTGGTGTACTGCAGACTGGTGTACTGCAGGCTGGTGTGCTGCAGACTGGTGTACTGCAGACTGGTGGACTGCAGACTGGTGTACTGCAGGCTAGTGTGCTGCAGACTGGTGGACTGCAGGCTGGTGTGCTGCAGACTGGTGTGCTGCAGACTGGTGTACTGCAGACTGGTGTACTGCAGGCTGGTGTGCTGCAGGCTGGTGTACTGCAGACTGGTGTACTGCAGGCTGGTGTACTGCAGACTAGTGTGCTGCAGGCTAGCGTACTGCAGGTTGGTGTACTGCAGACTGGTGTACTGCAGGCTGGTGTGCTGCAGACTGGTGTACTGCAGACTGGTGTACTGCAGGCTGGTGTACTGCAGACTAGTGTACTGCAGGCTGGCGTACTGCAGGCTGGTGTGCTGCAGGCTGGCGTACTGCAGGTTGGTGTACTGCATGTTGGTGTACTGCATGTTGGTGTACTGCATGTTGGTGTACTGCAGGCTGGCTTACTGCAGACTGGTGTGCTGCAGGCTGGCGTCCTGCAGGTTGGTGTACTGCAGGCTGGCGTATGCAGGTTGGGGTACTGCAGACTAGTGTACTGCAGGCTGGTGTACTGCAGACTGGTGTACTGCAGGCTGGTGTACTGCAGGCTGGCGTGCTGCAGGCTTGCGTACTGCAGGCTGGCGTACTGCAGGTTGGTGTACTGCAGGCTAGTGTACTGCAGACTGGTGTGCTGCAGGCTGGCGTACTGCTGGTTGGTGTACTGCAGACTGGTGTACTGCAGGCTGGCGTATTGCAGACTGGCGTACTGCAGGCTGGCGTACTGCAGGGTGGTGGACTGCAGACTGGCGTACTTCAGACTGGCGTGCTGCATGCTGGCGTACTGCAGGTTGGTGTACTGCAAGCTGGCGTACTGCAGACTGGTGTATTGCAGGTTGGTGTACTGCAGGCTGGTTCGCTGCAAGCTGGCGTACTGTAGGCTGGTGTACTTCAGACTGGTGTACTGCAGGCTGGTGCACTGCAGGCTGGCGTACTGCAGGCTGGTGTATTGCAGGCTGGTGTACTGCAGGCTGGCGTACTGCAGGCTGGTGTGCTGCAGGCTGGCGTACTGCAGGTTGGTGTACTGCATGTTGGTGTACTGCAGGCTGGCGTACTGCAGACTGGTGTGCTGCAGGCTGGCGTACTGCAGGTTGGTGTACTGCAGGCTGGCGTACTTCAGACTGGCCTACTGCAGACTGGCGTACTGCAGGCTGGTGTACTGCTGACTGGCGTACTTCAGACTGGCGTGCTGCAGGCTGGCGTACTGCAGGCTGGTGTACTGCAGACTGGTGTACTGCAGGCTGGTGTACTGCAGGCTGGTGTACTGCAGACTGGTGTACTGCAGGCTGGCGTACTGCAGGTTGGTGTACTGCAGGTTGGTGTACTGCATGTTGGTGTACTGCATGTTGGTGTACTGCATGTTGGTGTACTGCAGGCTGGCTTACTGCAGACTGGTGTGCTGCAGGCTGGCGTCCTGCAGGTTGGTGTACTGCAGGCTGGCGTATGCAGGTTGGGGTACTGCAGACTAGTGTACTGCAGGCTGGTGTACTGCAGACTGGTGTACTGCAGGCTGGTGTACTGCAGGCTGGCGTGCTGCAGGCTTGCGTACTGCAGGCTGGCGTACTGCAGGTTGGTGTACTGCAGGCTGGTGTACTGCAGACTGGTGTGCTGCAGGCTGGCGTACTGCTGGTTGGTGTACTGCAGACTGGTGTACTGCAGGCTGGCGTATTGCAGACTGGCGTACTGCAGGCTGGTGTGCTGCAGACTGGTGTACTGCAGACTGGTGTACTGCAGACTGGTGTACTGCAGGCTGGTGTGCTGCAGACTGGTGTGCTGCAGACTGGTGTACTGCAGACTGGTGTACTGCAGACTGGTGTACTGCAGGCTGGTGGACTGCAGACTGGTGGACTGCAGACTGGTGTACTGCAGGCTGGTGTACTGCAGGCTGGTGTGCTGCAGACTGGTGTACTGCAGGCTGGTGTGCTGCAGGCTGGTGTGCTGCAGACTGGTGTACTGCAGACTGGTGTACTGCAGGCTGGTGTGCTGCAGGCTGGTGTACTGCAGACTGGTGTACTGCAGGCTGGTGTACTGCAGACTAGTGTGCTGCAGGCTAGCGTACTGCAGGTTGGTGTACTGCAGACTGGTGTACTGCAGGCTGGTGTGCTGCAGACTGGTGTACTGCAGACTGGTGTACTGCAGGCTGGTGTACTGCAGACTAGTGTGCTGCAGGCTGGCGTACTGCAGGTTGGTGTACTGCAGACTGGTGTACTGCAGGTTGGCGTATTGCTGACTGGTGTACTGCAGACTGGTGTACTGCAGACTGGTGTACTGCAGACTGGTGTACTGCAGACTGGTGTACTGCAGGCTGGTGTGCTGCAGACTGGTGTACTGCAGACTGGTGTACAGCAGGCTGGCGTACTGCAGACTGGCGTACTGCAGACTGGTGTACTGCAGACAGGTGTACTACAAGCTGGCGTACTTCAGGCTGGTGTACTGCCGACTGGTGTACTACAGGTTGGTGTGCTGCAGGCTGGTTTACTGCAAGCTGGCGTACTGCAGGCTGGCGTACTGCAGGCTGGTGTGCTGCAGGCTAGCGTGCTGCAGGATAGCGTACTGCAGGTTGGTGTACTGCAGGCTGGTGTCCTGCAGGCTGGTGTACTGCAGGTTGATGTACTGCAGGCTGGTGTACTGCAGGCTGGTGTACTGCAGACTGGTGTACTGCAGGTTGGTGTACTGCAGACTGGTGTACTGCAGGCTGGCGTACTGCAGGTTGGTGTACTGCAGGCTGGCGTACTGCAGGTTGGTGTACTGCAGGTTGGTGTACTGCAGGCTGGTTCGCTGCAAGCTGGCGTACTGCAGGCTGGTGTACTGCAGACTGGTGTACTGCAGGCTGGTGTACTGCAGGCTGGCGTACTGCAGGCTGGTGTGCTGCAGACTAGTGTACTGCAGGCTGGTGTACTGCAGACTGGTGTACTGCAGGCTGGTGTACTGCAGGCTGGCGTGCTGCAGGCTTGCGTACTGCAGGCTGGCGTACTGCAGGTTGGTGTACTGCAGGCTGGTGTACTGCAGACTGGTGTGCTGCAGGCTGGCGTACTGCTGGTTGGTGTACTGCAGACTGGTGTACTGCAGGCTGGCGTATTGCAGACTGGCGTACTGCAGGCTGGTGTGCTGCAGACTGGTGTACTGCAGACTGGTGTACTGCAGACTGGTGTACTGCAGGCTGGTGTGCTGCAGACTGGTGTGCTGCAGACTGGTGTCCTGCAGACTGGTGTACTGCAGACTGGTGTACTGCAGGCTGGTGTGCTGCAGGCTGGTGTGCTGCAGACTGGTGTACTGCAGACTGGTGTACTGCAGGCTGGTGTGCTGCAGGCTGGTGTACTGCAGACTGGTGTACTGCAGGCTGGTGTACTGCAGACTAGTGTGCTGCAGGCTAGCGTACTGCAGGTTGGTGTACTGCAGACTGGTGTACTGCAGGCTGGTGTGCTGCAGACTGGTGTACTGCAGACTGGTGTACTGCAGGCTGGTGTACTGCAGACTAGTGTGCTGCAGGCTGGCGTACTGCAGGTTGGTGTACTGCAGACTGGTGTACTGCAGGTTGGCGTATTGCAGACTGGTGTACTGCAGACTGGTGTACTGCAGACTGGTGTACTGCAGACTGGTGTACTGCAGACTGGTGTACTGCAGACTGGTGTACTGCAGGCTGGTGTGCTGCAGACTGGAGTACTGCAGACTGGTGTACAGCAGGCTGGCGTACTGCAGACTGGCGTACTGCAGACTGGTGTACTGCAGACAGGTGTACTACAAGCTGGCGTACTTCAGGCTGGTGTACTGCCGACTGGTGTACTACAGGTTGGTGTGCTGCAGGCTGGTTTGCTGCAAGCTGGCGTACTGCAGGCTGGCGTACTGCAGGCTGGTGTGCTGCAGGCTAGCGTGCTGCAGGATAGCGTACTGCAGGTTGGTGTACTGCAGGCTGGTGTCCTGCAGGCTGGTGTACTGCAGGTTGATGTACTGCAGGCTGGTGTACTGCAGGCTGGTGTACTGCAGACTGGTGTACTGCAGGTTGGTGTACTGCAGACTGGTGTACTGCAGGCTGGCGTACTGCAGGTTGGTGTACTGCAGGCTGGCGTACTGCAGGTTGGTGTACTGCAGGTTGGTGTACTGCAGGCTGGTTCGCTGCAAGCTGGCGTACTGCAGGCTGGTGTACTGCAGACTGGTGTACTGCAGGCTGGTGTACTGCAGGCTGGCGTACTGCAGGCTGGTGTGTTGCAGGCTGGTGAACTGCAGGCTGGCGTACTGCAGGCTGGCGTACTGCAGGTTGGTGTACTGCAGACTGGTGTACTGCAGACTGGTGTACTGCAGGCTGGTGTACTGCAGGCAGGTGTACTGCAGGCTGGCGTACTTCAGACTGGCCTACTGCAGACTGGCGTACTGCAGGGTGGTGTACTGCAGACTGGCGTACTTCAGACTGGCGTGCTGCATGCTGGCGTACTGCAGGTTGGTGTACTGCAAGCTGGCGTACTGCAGACTGGTGTATTGCAGGTTGGTGTACTGCAGGCTGGTTCGCTGCAAGCTGGCGTACTGTAGGCTGGTGTACTTCAGACTGGTG